>NW_028318597.1:0-202285 GCF_062004578.1 Staurois parvus
TCTCCGGCCTTCCCACGCACATGAACTGTAATGGCCCCCCAGTCTTAGTCCATAGGGTTCAATATTGAGTTGGCCCCGCCCTTTGCAGCTATAACAGCTTCAGCTCTTCTGGGAAGGCCGTCCACAAGGTTTAGGAGGGTGTCTATGGGAAGGTTGGACCATTCTTCCAGAAGCACATTTGTCAGGTCATGCGCTGATGTCGGGGGAGGAGGCCTGGCTCACAGTCTCCGCTCTAATTCATCCCAAAGGTGTTCTATGGGGTTGAGGTCAGGACTCTGTGCAGGCCAGTCAAGTTCCTCCACCCCAAACTGGCTCCTCCATGTCTTTATGGACCTTGCTTTGTGCACTGGTGTGCAGTCATGTTGGAACAGGAAGGGGCCATCCCCAAACTCTTCCCACAAAGTTGGGAGCATGAAATTGTCCAAAAATGTCGCCTTAAGAATTCCCTTCACTGGAACTAGGGGGCCAAGCCCAACCCCTGAAAAACAACCCCACACCATAATCCCCCCTCCACCAAACTTTACACTTGGCACAATGTAGTCAGGCAAGTACCGTTCTCCTGGCAACCTCCAAACCCAGACACGTTCATCAGATTGCCAGACAGAGAAGCATGATTGGTCACTCCAGAGAACACACCTTCACTGCTCTAGAGTCCAGTGGCGGTGTGCTTTACACCACGGCATCTGACGCTTCGCATTGCACTTGGTGATGTAAGGCTTGGATGCAGCTGCTCGGCCATGGAAACCCATTACATGAAGATCTCTATGCACTGTTGTGCTAATCTGAAGGCCACACCAAGTTTGGAGGTCTTTAGCTATTGACTCTGCAGACAGTTGGTGACTTCTGCACACTGTGCACTTCAGTATGTGCTGATCCCGCTCTGTCATGTGACGTGGCCTACCACTTGGTGGCTGAGTTGCTGTTGTTCCCAGTTGCTTCCACTTTGTTATAATCCCACTAACAGTTGAGCGTGGAATATTTAGTAGCCAGGAAATGTCACGGATGGACTTATTGCACAGGTCGCCACCTATCACGGGACCACGCTTGGAGTCACTGAGCTCCTGAGAGCGACCCATTCTTTCACAAATATTTGTAGAAGCAGTCTGCATGCCTAGGGGCTTGATTGTATACACCTGTGGCCATGGAGGGGATTGGAACACTTAAATCACATGATTGGGAGGGCGGGGCCAATACTTTTGGCAATATAGTGTGTGTGGTATCGCTGTGGTCCTCAGGATCAGGAGGATTTACTTTGGGTTGTTTTTTTTGGTGGAAGGTTATGGTAATAGCAAGAAATATACAGCTGAATTAAAACTTTTTTTTACTATTTTTGGCCAGTTTTCTTTTGATAATAAAAAAAAAAATCAGAAGATATCTATTACCATTTACCACCAAATGAAAGGCCAATTTGTCCTGAAAAAAAAAACAAAAAAACACGGTATAATCCATCTAGAGTCAAACTAGTTGTGATGATATGTCTGATTTTATTAATACTTGTCAGAGTTGCATAATGGTGTTCAGGCATTAGGATTTGTTCTTACCCTTAGTCACTAAGGGGTTAAAGCGGAGTTCCACTCACTCTGTAAAAAAGTAAAAGTCAGCAGCTACAAAAACTGTAGCTCAGTGGTTCTCAACCTGTGGGTCGTGACCCCTTTGGGGGTCGAACGACCCTTTCACAGGGGTCGCCTAAGACCACCAGAAAACACATATTTCCTATGTGTAAAGAGCAGCTACTGTGTAGAAAGCAGCTGCTGTGTTGAAAGCAGCTACTCTGTTAAAAGCAGCTACTGTGTTGAAAGCAGCAGTATTGGAGGTAAAACGACACTCATGAATTATAATTACTGGGTAAATAGTTTCATGGTTGGGGGTCACCACAACATGAGGAACTGTATTAAAGGGTCGCGGCATTAGGAAGCTTGAGAACCACTGCTGTAGCTGCTGACTTTTAAAAAACAGTCACTTACCTGTCCCTCAATCCAGCGGTGCCCCCAACGCAGCCCATTTCACCATCCGTTCTGTATTCCAGGAGGCCGGCATCTTCAGTGTGGGCACCTGGCTGTGATAGCTTGTGGCTTCACAGCCAGGTACCCACTGTGCATGTGCGAGAAGCGCTGTGCTTCCTGAATGGCCCTGTCATCCTCTGGGACCATCACATGTCCCAAAAGACTACGGGGAGGGAGGGTAGGAGGACAATTTCCACTTCCGATCGCCTAGGCCAGGGGTAGGCAACCTGCGGCTCTCTAGCTATCGTGGAACTACATTTCCCATGAGGCATTGCAAAGATTACAAAACTGGCAGTTACAGCTATGACTTGCAGAGGCATGATGGAACTTGTAGTCCTGCAGCTCTCAGGTTGCCTACCCCTGGCCTAGGCGATCGCAGAGGAAGTGGCAGTGGGTACTTGTCAATTTCGGGGTACCCGCTCCCCAAAGGTGCCAATCCTTAACGGGGAGCGGGGGACCAATATTTAAAGCGGAACTTCCCCTTTTGGGTGGAACTCCGCTTTAAGGTCTAACATATTGGTCATTAAAGCAAGTGCCTGATACACCACAAAAATGTACATGGGCCCCTCATTTTTTACTTTACTGAATATTTACCTCCATTAATTGGTGTTGTTTTATATGTCCAAGTTTAAGTTTGTGTATAGCTGATCTAAAGAGGAACAGAAACCGAAATCATATATCATGTTTTATCGTAAGAAAATTTTGTGAAATAGATGACGTGGCACTTGGCGGTGAAAAACGCGCCCATGCGTGTCCCCGGGGGGACAGCTGCACAAAGTGTTTGAGGAAGTGAAAACTGCTCAGCTGGACTTAGTTCCCATAGTCAGGACGGTGATGTGCAATACCAGAGATCATCACCAGGGGGGGAGAGCTGCTCCATGTGTCCTCAGAACAAATGATGGCGCCTCTAGACACATCCCCGTCTTTAGAAAAATGTTGAGAAATAGACAACTAATCATGTTGCGGTGGACAAAATGTGTCAAAGAACGTGCCCAGGGGACGGCTGTACAAAATGTTTGAGGAAGTAAAATTTGCCAAGTTGGACTTCCCATAGTCTGGAGGGTGGTGTGCAGTGCTATGAATCACCACCAGGGGGTGCAGTTCTCATTGTCAGGAGGGTGCTGTGCAATGCCACAGACCACCATCAGGGGGCAGAGCTGCGCCCTGTATCCTCAGGACAGATGTCTCTCCTGCACTCATCTTTTACCATATGGAGGATTGATGGGGTAGTGAGCTGAATTCTGCATGACTGCTGCCTGCTGAGCGCCCTGCTGGGATTTATAGGGTATTACATATTTATATGCTGCGCCTTCCATTATAAAATATTTATAAAAACAAATGAAAGAAAAATCTGCAGCAAAGGACCCGAGAGACAGATTTATAAATGGTGCTAAAAGCCCCACAAAAGAGACTATAGGGGGTCACACCACACAAACTGATATTTCAGAGCTCGGTGGATGCTGGAGAGACTAACCACCTCACTGGCTCCACAATTCCTCAGGGGCTCTAGATTAAAGTAGATGTCTGCACCCAGGGACTGCATTAGTGAGATCCCTGTGCTTGGATCCAGGGTCTGCACACGTACAGTGCCTATTACAAGTGGTTCCCACCATCCCTGCACTGAGTTATGGGGTCTATACACCTGCTGTGCCCATTATGAGGGGTTCCCACCATCCCTGTGTTGAGTTCCCGGGTTTGTACACCTGCTGTGCCCATTATGAGGGAATCCCACCATCCCTGTGCTGAGTTCCTGGGTCTGTACACCTGCTGTGCCCATTATGAGAGGTTCCCACCATCCCTGTGCTGAGTTCTCGGGTCTGTACACCTGCTGTGCCCATTATGAGGGGTTCCCACCATCCCTGTGCTGAGTTCTCGGGTCTGTACACCTGCTGTGCCCATTATGAGGGGTTCCCACCATCCCTGTGCTGAGTTCCCGGGTCTGTACACCTGCTGTGCCCATTATGAGGGGTTCCCACCATCCCTGTGCTGAGTTCCCGGGTCTGTACACCTGCTGTGCCCATTATGAGGGGTTCCCACCATCCTTGTGCTGAGTTTCCGGGTCTGTACACCTGCTGTGCCCATTATGAGGGGTTCCCACCATCCCTGGGCTGAGTTCCCGGGTCTGTACACCTGCTGTGCCCATTATGAGAGGTTCCCACCATCCCTGTGCTGAGTTCCCGGGTCTGTTGGCTGGTAACCCAACAGACTCCACCAGCTGCTGAAATATGACTTTCAGGTGGACCAGAACTTTTAAAGTCATCAGACTGCAGGGCCCCAGGTTTGTTCTGTGGGTGATCAGAACCCTCTCCCCACCTCCAGAAGATCTGAGAATTCCAGAAATTACTTCCAGAGGTCAGAGATGGAGGAAAGGCTCAGAAAGGACACACATGATCATCACTCCATATCTAGGACATAGAGATGAACAGAGACCAGTCCCTGGGTGTGAGCCTCTCCTTCCTAACACTGCCCTCCAGAGCAGACCCCACTGTGAGCTCCCAGAGCTATAAACTGGTCACCGGAATGACATCATCTCACCGATCTCAGAAACCTGGCGTCTCCGCACAGATCCTCTGCACTTCCAGCGTGGAGCGGTGTATGACACGGGTGCAGAAATCATGGAATGAGATTGTGGAAAGACACTATAGCTAGAGGTGGAAGGATTTTTTTTTGGGGGGGGTGGGGGGTAGATTGTCTCTTGTTTCCAGTAACAAGGTGAAACAAAATCAGAAGAGACATTTTGGCTGTAATAAACCCTTGTAGGCCTGCTTCACATATGCATTCACGCATGTCGCAGGTAGAGCAGCCCAAAGAAATAAAAGAAAGAAATGGGAAAGAAGTCCCCAATCTCTTTTTTTTTTTTTCTAAATCATGCTGCATTGAAACGCATGGCACACAAAAATGCACCATGGGGTGCTGGTGCGTGGGGGCGCCATGAAGGATCAGTGACATCCTTTTGCATCTGCTAAAGTGCAGCGCATTTCTCTGCAGGTCGGGAACACATGAGATTTTCCATGTGTTTCCCAGCCGCAGAGATGTGAACATCTCTACGTCTGATGGGATCTTGGCACAATGTGACATTTTGGCCGTATTCAATATATTTCAAAATATATGCAATCTATATATATATATATATATATATATATATATATATATATATATATACACACACATACATACACACATATACACTGCATGTTGAAATGTGTTTTTTATATATTACAAAATATATGAAAAATATTTTTTTATAGTTTTTTTAAAATATATTCTTCAGATTTTTTTTAACATATAAAAAAATCCTTTTAACATGTATGTTTACATATATTTGTAAATGCATTCCAAAAAGGTATATTAAATGTATTTTTAAAGACATACAGTATATTTGAAAATGTATTTTTAAACATATTTTTCATATTTATGTAATAAAAATGCATTTCAACATACAGTGTATATATATATATATATATATATATATATATATATATACACACATACACATACACACACACACACAGTCTATATGTACCAATATATATAAATATATTGAATATGGCCAAAATTTTAGTATTTCAAATATATGTCAATATATTTGGGGAGAATATTTTTAAAATATATTTTTCTTCCATGTGGGTTAGGTTTCTCTGGCTGATGTTGCAGACATTATTTGGAGGATGCAAGTTAGGGTTTCTAGACCAGGGTTCCTCCAGAGGTTGCTCGGGATTCCTTGAGCAAGGAGCAATGTCTACCTCTCAGATAAGTTCCCACTGACACCATTGATCTTTTTAGAAATCTGTAAGGAGCATTCTTCCCAA
Organism: Staurois parvus; assembly: GCF_062004578.1. NCBI lineage: Eukaryota > Metazoa > Chordata > Amphibia > Anura > Ranidae > Staurois > Staurois parvus. The sequence goes on from NW_028318597.1 coordinate 5,813, forward strand.
TGACCATCATACTAATATATCACGAGTCGCAGATACACTCATTTTTAGCATGGGCTCCCTGAGACTGGAAAGTTCCTCCATAGGGTTCCTCTGTGCTGCAAAGGTTGAAAAGGCTGATGTAAGCAGAGACATCCTGAAAGAGTTCCATACTCTTAGATTGTAAGCTCCGAGGAGCAGGGCCCTCCTAACCCTCTTGTATTAAACTGTATTGTTGCTGTATTGTCTCCCTTTATATTGTAAAGCGCTGAGCAAACTGTTGGCGCTATATAAATCCTGTATAATAATAATAACATACGTGCATGCTTGGCGGTTTAGTAATATTGCAGAGCTGTTCATCCATCAAAACTGCATGATTGGACAAAATCAAATGTTCTCAGGCTATAAATTCAGGGAATCGAATGTTATTTATTGAACAGAAAAAGTGTTAGAGTAAATACTACATTTTGGCCACTAGATGGAGCTTAGAATCATACTTATTTCCTATGTTCCTTAGCGCCATCTAGTGGCCATAATGCAGTATTTTTCTAATTCACACCATTTTTTTTTTTTGGATAACCTAAAGCCGGGCAACATTTGATTTTGTCCCAGTCGCACAGAATGACTTTACATGCAGCTTCAATAGACAAACTGCTAGCTAATTTATTTTAAATATACCCCCCATAGTAACTTGGTGTCAGCACTCTGGGGATATTTTTTCACCTTCCCTTTGAGCGGGTAGACACAAAGCCAGATCAGGGAAGATTGACGGTTGTTGAAGAATGCAAATTGTCGCATGTGATGCTTTAGTGCATCGCCAAATAAACAATTATGTTGCAGCGAATAGATTTTTTTTTACACAAAGTAGAATATGTAACTGTCTTGCGCCTTCATCCTCTTGGGGCTCTACTGCAACCCTTTATGGCGCAGGTTTCTGTGCGCCAAATATTTGCCGACAATATCTGTGTCTTTGTGTGTTTAACTGCTTGCCCACCGCCCTATAGAAAAAATACTGCTACAAGGCGGCAGGGGTGTGCAAAATCACGTATATATACTTGACTTTGCATTTTTGGGTAGGCTGTTGTCGGCTTCAGCTGACGATCACCGGGTCCCGGCTGGTGATTCCCCGCCGCCACCCAGCAATCGCCGGGTATCACTGTAAGCAATCTCTCCCCTGTCTGCTCCTGCACACTGCTTTGTATGGCTCTGCAGAGCACAGCCGTACAAAGCAGCATGCCTTCCTAGTAACACACACAGCACACAGGGGACCCTCTGATCTCCCAAGATGTTAACCCCTTCCTGCCCAGTGTCATTAGTACAGTGTCAGGGCTTTTTATTAGCACTGATCACTGTATTAGTGTCACTGGGGATGTCAGTACCCCCCCCCCCCTCCCAGTGTCAGAATGCCTGCCACAGTCCCGCAGTCCACTATAAGTCGCTGATTGCAGCCATTACTAGTATTAAAAAAAAAAATCCCAGTATATATACCGCCATTTGTAGACGCTATAACTTTCACGTAAACCAATTAATTTACATGTATCGGGATTTTTTTCAGCAAAGACATGGAGCAGAATACATCTTGGCCTAAATTTATAATGAAATTTGATTGATTTATTTATTTATTTTCACTGGATATGGTTTTTAGAAAAAAGTCAAAAATATTGTTTTTTTCCCTCAAAATCGTCAGTCTTTTTTTATTTATAGTGCAAAAAATTAAAAATGCAGAGATGCTCAAATACCACCTAAAGAAAGCTCCATGTGTGGGAAAAAAAGACATGAATTTAATTTGGGTGCAGCGTTGCATGACCGCGCAATTGTCAGTTAAAGTAACGCAGCGCTGTATCGCAAAAAATGGCCTGGTCAGGGAGGGGGGTAAATCCTCTGGAGGGTAGGTGGTTAAAGAACAATTTAACTTTTTGTCCAAAAAATTAATATTGCATAAACAAACTATTTTGTAATTTAATATTATTAAAAGTGACCTTTCTATTCCTATCTCAAAGTTGCTGAGATTTTCTAAAAAATGTTTTAAAAATTACAATATGGTAACCTGGAGACATTCTGTACTCAGCTGGTGTACAGAATGCAATAGATTAATTCCTTTTATCCTCAGCTCCATCTAGTGGACAAAATGCAATATATTTTTTCATTGAAGTAGTTCAGAAAACTATCACATTTCTGCCACTAGATGGAACCCACCAACTAATTATAATAACCTAGACCTGCCCATTGAGGACTCAGACCCCTCCCATTCAGGAATCAAACCCCTCCCATTCAGGAATCAGACCCCCTCCCACTCAGGAATCAGATGTCTCCCAGTCAGGAATCAGACCCCTCCCATTCAGGAATCAGACCCCTCCCACTGAGGAATCAGACCCATCCATTTAGGAAACAGACCTCTCCCACTGAGGGATCAGACCCCTCCCATTCCGTAATCAGACCTTTCCCATTCAGGAATTAGATCCATCCCACTGAGGAATCAGACCCCTCCTATTTAGGAAACAGACCCCTCCCACTGAGGGATCAGACCCCTCTCTTTCAAGAATCAGACCCCCTTCATTTAGAAATCAGATCCTCCCATTCAGGAATCAGACTCCTCTCATTCAGGAATCAGACCCCTCCCATTCAAGAACTGATCCCTTCCATTCAAGAATCAGATCCTCCCATTCAAGAATCAGTATTCAGGTATCAGAACTCTCCCATTTAGGAATCAGACCCCTCCCACTCAGAAATCAGACCCCTCCCATTCAGGAATCAAACCCATCCCATTCAGGAATCACACTCCTCTCATTCAGGAATCAGACCCCCTCCCATTTAGGAATCGGACCCCTCCCATTCGGGAATCAGTCTGCAAAGGATACGGTGAAACAAACAGATTTTTCTTTAGAATAAAAACAGGTAGGAATCTGCAACAAGGTTTGCTGAAATCCTTGCAATGGACATTGATCACCCAGAGGGGATTGTTTTTTCTCAACAAAAATGGAGTTACACTTTAAATAAGAAAGGTAATTGCAGGCATTTTACAGTGTCTGCTCTTAGGCAGGACATTTACTTTTAAAAGTTGACAGCAGAGTACAGGATTTTTTTTGTGCTTATTACAATGTGATGAGAATGACATTGATGGTGGGATTCACACCTACAAACCCACACGTACTACATGCACGCGCACGCACCACAGTTCACGGTATATGTGCATCGCCACCCCAACTACACATACATAGTATATATAAACGTTACCGCCCTTGTGAGCACCATAATGCACAGATGTTAATGCAATGTGAGTTGTGGAGTGCTGCGTTTCTAAATAAAAATAGGGCAGGAATTTTATTTTTAATATGTCAAGGCTTGTAAAAGACCCTTTAAAGTAAAAGAGCTGCCTTAACACAATAAGCAATTATGTGCCTGAAGGCCTGTTCACACCATAACACAATCTGCTGCATTCAAAATAGATGGGCTGCCAACTCACCTCAATGCATGAAAAAAATGTGTCTAATATTTTTATTTCCTATGACCTCCTGCAACATCTAGTGGCCATAATGTGGTATCTCCCTGAAATACAGCAATCAGCAAAACACCAGATTATGGCCACTAGATGGAGCTGTCAATCATAGGAAATAAAAACATCAGAAAAAATTGTCGTGGTTATTCGTAATGGCTGGCAGGCAATTTTTTTTTATAAAAAGACCATTAAGTGTTTCCCAACCTCACTGCTCAGCTGGTCATTTTCTTAGGATTTGTCTCAGCGGGAACAGCTCTGATAATTACTGAGCCTGTAAAAAAAATGATTGCCTCATTTGAGTAAGGTGAATCATGAAAACATGCCCATGCCTGGGATACTAAAACATGAGGGTGGGGGACATCGCTGTAATGTGAGGGATCGGAGGGTTTACACTGACTGTAGGTGACGATGCTGTTGCAGTGATAGCACATAGTAGGCTCAATTCACAAAGTTTTATCAATGACCCAAGGCACTCACAGCCATATGATTATAATTGTTAAATTTCATCAGACTCGACTAAAAAAAACTGTCACTTTAATAAAAATGTTAATTGTCCTGATGTGTAATCTTTGTGAATTGAGCCTAGTGTTGGGTGTAAACAGCAGTCCACTTAATAGCTCTGCAGCATGGAGGACGGGTGAACCGTGCCCATGGCCGTACCCAACTCACAGCTGAGTTTCTATGATGAAGAGGGTCTGGAGAGAAATGGACTGCATTAATGTCCAGTGTTTGTGGAACAGATGATGCTGGACACATAACAGACACTGATCCATTCACAGCTGGACCGCAAAACTGCCCAAGTGGGTGTTGGTGCACAGAGCAGCCCTTGATAAAGGTCAAATGATATTCTGGAGTGAAATCACCCAGTACAATGTCACAAACCTCACCCTGTTAGTGGGATGTGGGTGACGGTGCTACAATCTCACCAAGCAGTTATCTGATGTATAAGTCAAGAGATGATTCAGCCCTTTACTGCAAATCCCTAAATATTCCCTAATAAAATATGAAAAATTTCTGTGCAAATTGTTTCTACAAGAAAAAAAGATTCTTTCCCTGTGATTTCCGACGCAGGATTTCAATAAGTTGTCCTTGAAAGTTTGTTTTCTGTGCTCTCACAGATGAAATGTTCATGTTGAACAGGTTGTGAAAAGGTAAGGACTTTGGAAATGGTAAAAGAGGCTTCCAGGAGAATCCTCAAAGACTGATTTCACAATGGACAACCACAACCACAGGACTGTCCATGGAGAGTCCAGACCACAGTCTTTGAATTATGGTAAGAGATCCAAGATGCCATCCACTGACCACCACGTAGAAGCCTAGAAACTAAACCTCTGATGTTCCATCCATAAAGACCCCAGATAAGAAGTCCGGGAATTCAAGAGAAACGACCACCAACAAAATGTCAACATTTTGTAAATCCAGATAGGGGAAGTATTTGTTCCATAACTGCCTGGCAGGTCTGGTCTGTGTGGTCCAAGTCTTGCCTAGGTTCATCCCCTGTTCATTAGTTCCCAGAAAATTTACTGAGTGACACATTCCAGAGGGTTGTCTACCATTTCACTATCCATGTCCGGGTTCAATGTCTTCTTCTGCTCAATCTCCACCTGGCCAGAAGAGAAGGACGGTGATTACTGATGGCCTGACATATCAATTCATCAAAGTGCAGATATAGCGATTCTCATAAAACTACATAAATGTGAATTTAGAGGAAAACAACCATCGAATCCAATTTCGCTGGCTCAGTTTCTCTGCTATTTGCTCAGGGTTCTTAGTACAGCGCTACAGAATATGTCAGAGCTATATAAATGTTTAATAACAATAGTGTGTAACTGTGGCACAAAATTAGAGTGCATGCTCCTTTGGTGCAGACTGAAGTGACAGTTCTCTGTACAGCTCTATGGAATATGTCAGAGCTATATAAATGTATAATGATAGGATGAGACTGTGGTGGGACATTAGAATGTAAGCTCCTCTGGTACAGAGAGTGATGTGACCGGCTCAGTGTTCTCTGTACAGCACTGTGGAATATGTCAGAGCTATATAAATGTATCATAATGATAGTGTGTGGTAGCCAAAAGAAAACAGTACCGCCCAGATGCCTCAGTGTATAGTGTGTCCGCCAGACTGGTTACACTGTAGGCTGGTGTCAGTTAGGACAGAAACTGGCTCATCAAGCCAGACCACGAGAAAATGGCACCCATCCGCACTCAGCATCGACTTACTGTGAACTAAGTGGTCAATCCAAAAATGTAAAATGGATCCAGCTTCCATCCCCTACCCACGGAGGAATCAACTAACACGTTTCACCCATGTGGATGCCTCTACAGTTAACCCCTAATTTGGCGAAACATGTTAGTGAATTCCTCCATGGGTAGAGGATGAAAGCTGAATCCATTTGCATTTATTTGGATTGATCAACTAGTTCACAGTGAGCCGATGCTGAGTGCGGATGGGCGCCATTTTCTTGTAATAATAGTGTGTGACTGGGGTGGGACATTAGAGTGTAAGCTCCTCTGCTGAAAAGACTGAGGTGCCTGCCTCAGTGTTCTCTGTACAGCACTGAGGTACATATCGAAGTTATATAAATGTAATATAATAATAGTGTGTGACTGTGGTGGGACATTAGAGTGTAAGCTCCTCTGGTACAGAGACCAATGTGACTGGCTCAGTGTTCTCTGTACAGCGCTGTGGTATATGTCAGGTTTATATAACAGTATAATAATAATAACAATAATAATAGTGTATGATTGGGAGGGTATTAGAGTGTAAGCTTCTCAGGTGCAGAGACTGATGTGAATGTTGTCTCCTTTATAAGATATTACTGTTCCCTAAGACGTTTGCAATGGAAACAAATCCATGGTATGGTATGATCAGATCTCACCTTGTAATGATAATGGGCCGAATAGTTCACCCACTTTTTGACTTCTGTCCTGTCCTCTACAGAAATGGAACGTACAGCGATCTTTGACGACGAGGCCGCTGGCATGTGGTATTCTACCTCCACGTGTTTCGCAAAGGTTCGTGGCACTTCCCGGTCTGATCCGAGCTCCAGGTGGCAGTAGAAGCAGTGGGGGTGACCCCATCCTTAAAAGGGAACAGAAGTCAGTGATAAAAAAAGTACATTATGTCCTCCAGGCATTGGGGCCCTATCTACATAAGCCCCCCCCTCAGCAGCAATAGGCCTCCCCAGTAAATATTGATCTCCATGCATAAAAAGTCCCCCCCCCATCAACAATAGATCCCCCAGAAGCCAGCATCAAAAGACTCTCCAGCACATCCCAGCACCCCTTGCCATACATACATTCAGTGCTGGAGGTGCCAGAACTGCATTCCCCCATGTTGCTGCTGAAAAAAGCCCTGAAATACACTAATAAGTTAATTATTCACAGATCGCATTTTTGATTATATAAAAACAATAAAAGTTTATTATTCCATCACGCCTTTGTGCAGACTATCACTGACTTTTTTTTTTCCCTGAAGTCCCGTGGTGTAGTGAACACACTCACAAAATTAGCAAAAAAAAAAAAAAGTGAGCACACAAAAAGTGCACAGGGTGGACGTCTGGCCCTCCTTTGAAGAGAAAGGGCCCTAGCCCTGATCTCTGGGGTGCAAGGCTCCTGACGGGGACTGAGGCACTCACTAGGTCCTCCCGGCCGAAACCAGGTGGACCCCTTTCTTCAGGAGGCCTGCCGAAGCAAGGCCACCTCGAGTTCTAAGCAGGGTTCCCCCAAAGGCAGACCCCATTGGAGGAGGAGACCCGGACAAAAAGGCCACATGCCCCCCCCACAACTTTCAGGGCAGGCTACACCCTATTAATCAGGAAAAGTGAAAGTGCTGTGCAAAAGTGCAAGTGACAAACATTAAAAAAAAAGGGAAAGGAGAAGTGGAAAAGTGCTATAGTGCCATGGGGAAATACTATGGCTGGCCGTTTGGCCAGCAATAAATAAAATTTACTCTGGTCCCAGCCAAAAGGACCAGCCCTAGAGGAAGGTGTGAAAAAAAGCCTGGCTGGTGCAGTGACCAAAGTGCCTAAAACACAAAGTGAGTTCCCTCACCGTGAGAATTGTGGCACCTCCGGACTACGGGCTTCTTTCTCAGCCCGGCCCTTGGCCAGACCAGTGCAGTCCCATCCCTACCAAAAAGGCATCAGAACTTAGGAAGCTAAGGGAGAGCCTTTCCGACAACCTAGGACAAGCCTGGTGTACCAGCCAAGAATCAGCCGGGAAGGAAAAGGCTCCCCCACCACTCTCACCATTCGCACTTAATTACATCTGGAATTACTAACTAATGCAGGCCATAGATGGGTCGAAAATCGGCTGATTTTTCGGCCGAAAAAAAAAATGGGTTAATTGGTCGGCCATTTTTGGGGTTTTGGCACATTTTTTTCATCGGTGAAGTTGGAAAAAAAATCGGTCGATTTTGCCGAATGGCCTATTTTCCCGGCAATGATGGGCAAATTGGCCGATCTTTTTACCAATAAAAAATCTGTGCATGAGCCATGGCCTGCAAGAAGAAGAAAAAGAAGAAGAAGAAAAAGAAGAAGAATAAGAATTCCAGTCCGCTATTATATTTGACATGAAAAAGTATTGCGGTTGCAGCAATGTATCTATTTGTATCCGAATAAAAACCATCTGTATCCAAAATGGATACAAACGGATACATTGTTGCAACCGCAATACGTTTTCATATCAAATATAATAGCAGAGCTCTCTGCAGGGACAGAAGTAATTAAATGCCGGCCATAGATGGGACGAAAATCGGCCAATTTTTTTTACAGTTGGTGGTAACGTCGGCCTATTGAACGATCGATTTTTCTTTTTTTTTTTCGACCTGTCTATGGCCTGCATAACTCCACAATTGGTGAAGAGAGCCAGGGTTCTATCCAAGACAACTGATAAGAACAGATACTACACTTGATCTTAGCAAAAGGCCGAGAAGCGATAACTAAGCCCTGACTTATTTTATATGTATATTGGGGACAATCATGTTGGCTCATCATACAAGTTCTCTTTTCTTCTTCGTGATTATGCTTTACTGCTCCTTTCAGTTGATGAAAGCCCACCAGTTGCCTGAGACTGATTTAAAACAATAGACTATGATACAGGGGCAGACTGACCATTTGGAAACTCGGGCACCGCCCAAGGGCCCGGTGTCAGTAGGGGGCCCCATGAGATGCCCCTGGTACCTTTTTCATAGGCTTTTTTGAGTTTGGGCAAGGACACAGGGGCCCCATGATCCCCTATTGCCCGGGGGCCCCATGAGTTGTCAGTCTGCCCTTGCTATGATAGTGATCCTGGTATCTCAGCAGCCAATCTGCAGGGACAATGAATACCTGCCTGATAAATAAATGACCAATAGAGGGAGACTTGCATATCAAGAGAACAGTGGGGTGTATGCAGGAATATGAACATTCAATGTTAAATTATTCAGCCGGTGCCGGCTTGAAGGATGTATTCTTTGACCCCTTGTATACCTTTGCTTACTTTGTCTGAGCCTAATGCATTAGGCCTCATGATCCTTGGTCATCTAAACCAGTGCTTCTCAACCTTTTTTCAATCAAGACACTCTCTAAAAGTATGAACAATCCCGAGACACCTTCTAAAATTATGGAAAGTCCCTAGGCACCCCATTCTAAAATGTAAAAAAATGTTCTAATAGTTTTAGATGACCCAACAGCATCCACACATGTAGGACACCCAACATCAGAGGTGATTTATTCTTCCAAAGCAAATACACTTTTGCACACTGGTACTGACTACTATTCCAATGTTTCTCTTCTCCCTCAGTTTTTCTCCATCACTAAGCTAATCTGACCCCCAACGCTGACAGTGAGGGGCAGGGAAGGGTCAAACTAGAATGCTGTGCAGGTAACCGACATACTCCTTATCAACCGGTGATGTCATTGGGTGTCAGGACACCGGTGGCTAGAAGGTCTTAATGGTGCATAACAAAAACATGAGGCTTTGTGGTTTGTATACAAGTTTTGGGCAATCTTTAGACATTTTGCCAAAGCACCCCCGAAAAAACCTCAAGGCACCCTGGATGAAAAAGGCTGATCAGAACTATATAATAGGCACCCTGGATGAAAAAGGCTGATCAGAACTATATAATAGGCACCCTGGATGAAAAAGGCTGATCAGAACTATATAATAATAGGTGCAGTGCTATAGAAATATATATAATAATTAGAGATGAGCGAATTATTCAAAAATTCGATTCGGCTGATTCGCCGAATTTGCTGGAGAAATTCGATTCGATGCGAATTTATTCGCCGCGAATTTAACTTATTTAAAGGGTTTCTAGGCTTCAGAGAGCCTTTATATTAGTGCAGAACACTGTACCTTTAATTTAAATGCCCTTGGAGTCTGCTGGGGAAGAGAAATAATACTGTCAGTCAGTATGACATGCAGATGAGTGCCGTCGATCTTAGAATCACCGCACACTTCACTCATTTGGGCAGTCATGGGGCACGACGACGACGAAGAAGAAGAAGAAGAATGAAGAAGAAGAATGAAAAGAAGAAGAAAAAGAAGAAGAAGAATGAAAAGAAGAAGAAGAAGAAGAAGAAGAATGAGAAGAAGAATGAGAAGAAGAATGAGAAGAAGAATGAGAAGAAGAATGAAAAGAAGAATGAAAAGAAGAATGAAAATAAGAAGAAGAAGAATGAAAAGAAGAAGAAGAAGAAGGAAAAGAAGAAGAAGAAGAATGAAAAGAAGAATGAAAATAAGAAGAAGAAGAATGAAAAGAAGAATGAAAATAAGAAGAAGAATGAAAAGAAGAAGAAGAAGAATGAAAAGAAGAAGGAAAAGAAGAAGAAGAATGAAAAGAAGAATGAAAAGAAGAAGAAGAATGAAAAGAAGAATGAAAAGAAGAAGAAGAATGAAAAGAAGAAGAAGAAGAAGAAAAATGAAAAGAAGAAGAAGAAGAAGAAGAAAAATGAAAAGAAGAAGAAGAAGAAGAATGAAAAGAAGAAGAAGAATGAAAAGAAGAAGAAAAAGAAGAAGAAGAATGAAAAGAAGAAGAAGAAGAAGAAGAAGAAGAAGGAGAAGAAGAATGAGAAGAAGAATGAGAAGAAGAATGAGAAGAAGAATGAGAAGAAGAATGAAAAGAAGAATGAAAAGAAGAATGAAAATAAGAAGAAGAAGAATGAAAAGAAGAAGAAGAAGAAGGAAAAGAAGAAGAAGAAGAATGAAAAGAAGAATGAAAATAAGAAGAAGAAGAATGAAAAGAAGAATGAAAATAAGAAGAAGAATGAAAAGAAGAAGAAGAAGAATGAAAAGAAGAATGAAAAGAAGAATGAAAAGAAGAAGAATGAAAAGAAGAATGAAAAGAAGAAGAAGAATGAAAAGAAGAAGAAGAAGAAGAAAAATGAAAAGAAGAAGAAGAAGAAGAAGAAAAATGAAAAGAAGAAGAAGAAGAAGAAGAAAAATGAAAAGAAGAAGAAGAAGAAGAAGAAGAAAAATGAAAAGAAGAAGAAGAAGAAGAAGAAGAAAAATGAAAAGAAGAAGAAGAAGAAGAAAAATGAAAAGAAGAAGAAGAAGAAGAAAAATGAAAAGAAGAAGAAGAAGAAGAAGAAGAAGAAAAATGAAAAGAAGAAGAAGAAGAAGAAGAAGAAAAATGAAAAGAAGAAGAAGAAGAAGAAGAAGAAAAATGAAAAGAAGAAGAAGAAGAAGAAGAAGAAAAATGAAAAGAAGAAGAAGAAGAAGAAGAAGAAGAAGAAAAATGAAAAGAAGAAGAAGAAGAAGAAGAAGAAAAATGAAAAGAAGAAGAAGAAGAAGAAGAAGAAAAATGAAAAGAAGAAGAAGAAGAAGAAGAAGAAAAATGAAAAGAAGAAGAAGAAGAAGAAGAAAAATGAAAAGAAGAAGAAGAAGAAGAAGAAGAAGAAAAATGAAAAGAAGAAGAAGAAGAAGAAAAAAAATGAAAAGAAGAAGAAGAAGAAGAAGAAAAATGAAAAGAAGAAGAAGAAGAAGAATGAAAAGAAGAAGAAGAAGAATGAAAAGAAGAAGGAAAAGAAGAAGAAGAATGAAAAGAAGAATGAAAAGAAGAATGAAAAGAAGAAGAAGAATGAAAAGAAGAATGAAAAGAAGAAGAATGAAAAGAAGAAGAAGAAGAAGAAAAATGAAAAGAAGAAGAAGAAGAAGAAGAAAAATGAAAAGAAGAAGAAGAAGAAGAAGAAAAATGAAAAGAAGAAGAAGAAGAAGAAGAAGAAGAAAAATGAAAAGAAGAAGAAGAAGAAGAAGAAGAAAAATGAAAAGAAGAAGAAGAAGAAGAAGAAGAAAAATGAAAAGCAGAAGAAGAAGAAGAAGAAGAAAAATGAAAAGAAGAAGAAGAAGAAGAAGAAGAAAAATGAAAAGAAGAAGAAGAAGAAGAAGAAGAAAAATGAAAAGAAGAAGAAGAAGAAGAAAAATGAAAAGAAGAAGAAGAAGAAGAAGAAGAAAAAAAATGAAAAGAAGAAGAAGAAGAAAAATGAAAAGAAGAAGAAGAAGAAGAATGAAAAGAAGAATGAAAAGAAGAAGAAGAAGAATGAAAAGAAGAATGAAAAGAAGAAGAAGAAGAAGAATGAAAAGAAGAAGAAGAAGAAGAATGAAAAGAAGAAGAAGAAGAAGAAGAAGAAGAACAAGAATGAAAAGAAGAAGAAGAAAAAGAATGAAAAGAAGAATGAAAAGAAGAAGAAGAAGAATGAAAAGAAGAATGAAAAGAAGAAGAAGAATGAAAAGAAGAAGAAGAATGAAAAGAAGAATGAGAAGAATGAAAAGAAGAATGAGAAGAATGAAAAGAAGAATGAAAAGAAGAATGAAAAGAAGAATGAAAAGAATGAAAAGAAGAAGAAGAAGAATGAAAAGAAGAAGAAGAAGAATGAAAAGAAGAATGAAAAGAAGAAGAAGAAGAATGAAAAGAAGGAGAAGAAGAATGAAAAGAAGAATGAGAAGAATGAAAAGAAGGAGAAGAATGAAAAGAAGGAGAAGAATGAAAAGAAGAATTAGAAGAATGAAAAGAAGAAGAATGAAAAGAAGAATGAAAAGAAGAATGAGAAGAATGAAAAGAAGAATGAAAAGAAGAATGAAAAGAAGAAGAAGAAGAATGAAAAGAAGAATGAAAAGAAGAAGAAGAATGAAAAGAAGAAGAAGAAGAATGAAAAGAAGAAGAAGAAGAATGAAAAGAAGAAGAAGAAGAAGAATGAAAAGAAGAAGAAGAAGAAGAATGAAAAGAAGAATGAAAATAAGAAGAGGAAGAAGAATGAAAAGAAGAAGAAGAATGAAAAGAAGAAGAAGAAGAAGAAGAATGAAAAGAAGAATGAAAAGAAGAGAAAGAAGAATGAAAAGAAGAAGAAGAATGAAAAGAAGAATGAGAAGAAGAATGAAAAGAAAAATGAGAAGAAGAATGAAAAGAAGAATGAAAAGAAGAATGAAAAGAAGAATGAAAAGAAGAATGAAAAGAAGAAGAAGAAGAATGAAAAGAATGAAAAGAAGAATGAAAAGAAGAATGAAAAGAAGAAGAAGAAGAAGAAGCAGAATGAAAAGAAGAATGAAAAGAAGAAGAAGAAGAAGAATGAAAAGAAGAAGAAGAATGAAAAGAAGAATGAAAAGAAGAAGAAGAAGAAGAAGAAGAAGAAGAAGAAGAAGAAGAAGAAGAAGAAGAAGAATGAAAAGAAGAAGAAGAATGAAAAGAAAAATGAAAAGAAGAATGAAAAGAAGAATGAAAAGAAGAAGAATGAAAAGAAGGAGAAGAAGAATGAAAAGAAGGAGAAGAAGAATGAAAAGAAGGAGAAGAAGAATGAAAAGAAGGAGAAGAAGAATGAAAAGAAGAATGAAAAGAAGAAGAAGAAGAAGTAGAAGAAGAAGAAGAAGAATGAAAAGAAGAAGAAGAATGAAAAGAAGAATGAAAAGAAGTAGAAGAAGAAGAATGAAAAGAAGAAGAAGAAGAAGAAGAATGAAAAGAAGAAGAAGAAGAATGAAAAGAAGAAGAAGAATGAAAAGAAGAATGAAAAGAAGAATGAAAAGGAGAAGAAGAATGAAAAGGAGAAGAAGAATGAAAAGAAGAAGAAGAATGAAAAGAAGAATGAAAAGAAGAAGAAGAAGAAGAAGAAGAAGAAGAAGAAGAATGAAAAGAAGAAGAAGAAGAAGAATGAAAAGAAGAAGAAGAATGAAAAGAAGAATGAAAAGAAGTAGAAGAAGAAGAATGAAAAGAAGAAGAAGAAGAAGAAGAATGAAAAGAAGAATGAAAAGAAGAAGAAGAAGAATGAAAAGAAGAAGAAGAAGAATGAAAAGAAGAAGAAGAAGAAGAATGAAAAGAAGAAGAAGAAGAATGAAAAGAAGAAGAAGAATGAAAAGAAGAAGAAGAAGAATGAAAAGAAGAAGAAGAATGAAAAGTAGTAGAAGAATGAAAAGAAGAAGAAGAAGAATGAAAAGAAGAAGAAGAATGAAAAGAAGAATGAAAAGAAGAATGAAAAGAAGAAGAAGAAGAATGAAAAGAAGAATGAGAAGAATGAAAAGAAGAAGAATGAAAAGAAGAAGAAGAATGAAAAGAAGAAGATGAATGAAAAGAAGAAGAAGAAGAATGAAAAGAAAAAGAATGAAAAGAAGAATGAGAAGAAGAATGAAAAGAAGAATGAAAAGAAGAATGAAAAGAAGAATGAAAAGAATGAAAAGAATGAAAAGAAGAATGAAAAGAAGAATGAAAAGAAGAAGAAGAAGAATGAAAAGAAGAAGAAGATGAAAAGAAGAAGAAGAAGAATGAAAAGAAGAAGAATGAAAAGAAGAAGAGGAAGAATGAAAAGAAGAAGAAGAAGAATGAAAAGAAGAAGAAGAAGAATGAAAAGAAGAATGAAAAGAAGAAGAAGAAGAAGAATGAAAAGAAGAATGAAAAGAAGAAGAAGAAGAAGAATGAAAAGAAGAAGAAGAATGAAAAGAAGAAGTATTCCAGTACAGCAAAAAGTGTATCTGCAGAGAGCTCCGCTATTTCTGACAGTTCTGACAGTTCATTTACAGCGGTTGAAACATTGCATCTATTTCCGAATAAAAACATCTGTATCCTAAATGGAAACAAATAGATACAATGTTTCAACCGCTGTAAATGAACTGTCAGAACTGTCAGAGAACTGTCAGAAATAGCGGAGCTCTCTGCAGTGACACTTTTGCCGGCTGATCTGGGAAAATTCGATTCGTGCATCCGAAGTTGGCTAAAATTCGGATTCGATGCGAATCGAATTTTTCCTAATATTCGAAACGAATTCCACTTCGCCAAGTTCGATTCGCTCATCTCTAATAATAATCAATGTCCACAAATAAATATAACAAATAATAAAATGTTCCTGCGTGCAGATCTGGGTAATAAATAATGGTGCTCCAAAAAGGTATGGTAGAATTACGCACTCACCAGATGCGTAACGTAAATACACATTGTATATATGTGTAGAGGTCCCCTTTAGGATATGGGTAAGGTTCTGCCACAGGATAATCCTCCCTCTAAATATGGTGGTGCTGTCAGTAATTCACGGGATAGTATAGGATCCAGCTAAACCAGAGGTCCCTTTAAGGGATGGACGGGTGTGGACGCTTTGCACATTGACATAGACAAACAAGCAGCTTCACAGTAAAAAAAGGCATTTTCTATGGTCTCCTGTGTGGAGCTATTTACTTTTACAGCCCATCCTGATCCAGCCATCCATCAACATCCAGAGAGGGGAGTTCCTTAATGCCGATATCCACACCCATCCATCCCTTAAAGGGACCTCTGGTTTAGCTGGATCCTGTACTATCCCGTGAATTACTGTCAGGAATGGACTTGCCAATAGTGGTGGGACTCACCTGCCTTCTGGGCTGCAGTACCAGGGCTGGCCAGCGGGTGCTCTCAACAACCAGAGGTTCACTTCGGCAATTAGCCATCACCTGGGGCTGATTGCAGGTGTATTTAAGGGATGGCCAGACCTGCAGTCTGTGCCTTGGTGTGTGTTTTTCCATGGGCCCCTGTACCTTGTAACCTGCATTCCTGTTCCTGTTTCTGCCTGACTTGTTGCCGACCCTGCCTGATCCTGACCTCTGCTGACTTCTCCTGTTTTGATCCCTGGCTTGTGACCCTGACCATTCTCTCCGCTTGCTCCTCCTGTACCTACCTGCCCGATAGTTATCCACCCGGCCTGCCTGACTACGTTGTGCTCTATATGTGTATGTACCTGTGTATCTGTATCAGTTTAGGTTTGGGTTTGTTTCACCTTGTTGTATGTATTTGTGTCAGCTTGGGGTTTGGTGCACTGCGTTTATGTTTGTATTGTTAGTCTTAATAAATTGTCTTGTTTATACCATATCTGGAGCCTGTGTTTCCCTGTGTCAGTACACACATCTCTGGTCACACCCGCATCCCTGACAATTACTGACAGCACCACCATGTCTAGAGGGAGGATTATCCTGTGGCAGGACCTCTACACATATATACAATGCGTATTTACGTTACGCATCTGGTGAGTGCGTAATTCTACCATACCTTTTTGGAGCACCATTATTTACTACCCAGATCTGCATGGAGGAACATTTTAATATTTGTCATATTTATTTGTGGACATTGATTATTATATATATTTCTATAGTGCTGCACCTATTATTTGCTTTGATCTTCTGAAGGTTTTTATTGATTACCTTTGGTGTTATAGCTGCTGTTTCCAAGAGCGCTCACTACTTTCCTTTATGTTTATGAGAATAAATGACCTGTTAACTCCCTGACCTACCGTCATTTCAGAGTGGATTTCAGTTTCACATAAGACTCACACATAATGTAAACAGCTGTTATGCACACTCAGGAGCTGGTGGATAGTATGTTGACAGTGCAGCGACCGTTACAATAGATAACCTCTGACTGCTGACTCTCAGACTCAAAGTAAGTTAAACCTGGAGCCCAGAGTCGGGCTTTAAGGATAAATACAAACAAGTCTCATGACAGAAATTAAAGTGTACCTATAGTAAAGCTTAGGGTAGTGAAGTGTTGTCAGGAATCCCAGAACAACGTTTCTTACCTGAGTTTTTATCTGGCAGTCTGTTTATCCTCCACACGATGGCATTATAGGCATGTTCATACTTGGCTGTTCCCAGTGTTACTCTCATGGCTGGTTCTGTCCCAGATACACTGGGAGAACCGAAGCTGGCCTCCCTGTTTACTTTGGCCTTCAAGGACTTCTCGCCCAATACACTGTCTCTTCGGAAATAGTTCACCCACTCTGGTGGTACTGGGTGCCGAATAGTGATGTTCTCACAAGGGACCTGTGACAGACTGTCTCTGTTGGAGGAGAAGCCCGAAGACATGACCAACCAACTCTGGAGCTCGACCTCGGCCCCGCGAATGCAAGCCATGGTCCTGAGTGTGAAAGGCAAAGTCTTTTCAGAAAATATTGTCCTTACCCTCATTAGTTCAAACCTACACGCATCCAACGGTGTAAACACCACCATCCTGGAGCTGTGAAATGCTTCCTCGTCCACAGACGAGTGGAATTGGCAATCATGGAGTCTCACCCACTTGGTTGTAGTGGTTGGCATAATGTCATGTCTGGAGACAACTTCATTGCCTTTAATAAGGATGTCATTAAGTCCTAGGCTGCAGTCCGCCATACCTGAGATAAAGCTAAGAACATGGACTCGTGTGATCACAGAGTGTTCGAGGAGCTGGACTTCCCCCTTGCCAAGGATTCCACGGAATTCATCTTTCACGTCCACAGTGATCTCCTCCTCTATGTAATTTTGGTGCACAGTGCTAAGGTCTACTGTGGCCGGAAGGCGGAAGAGGACATCCTGGACAGAGGCAATCATGCTTATAAAGTCTGAATAGTCTGTTGTCCCCAGCTTGACCACTTGCTCCCTCTCCCCTGTGTGACTGACCAGAGGCATTGGCTGGTATTTACGTTTTTCTTTGTACAGTACCCGGTCGATACGGATAGTGTGAATCCTGCCATTGTCATCATAGTTTTGCAGTTTAGGATCTGCAATCTCATGGTTGACCTCTAGTTTAAACTCCCTAAAAGGCTTTTCCAAACCCTTTTCGTAAAAGAGTTGCAAAAACCCAGCTTCAGTGACTTTGACATAGATAGGGCCCCAATGCCTGGAGGACATAATGTTCTTTTTCTCTGGAATCCTAAGCATCATTGGCCAACCATCCTTTGGTTGGGGCTTGGTAAAAGTCAAACAATGGCCAAGAGGTTCATCATACCTCAGAGGGTCATCTGGCAGAGTAGGGCTACCAGGGGAATCTGGGTCTTCAATCTGAATCTGTTTGAGATGTTCTACAGCATCAGCTTGCAAAGCCTTCTTTCGATAATCCTCAAACTGATCAGTATCAAGTTCCTCAGCAAGAAGAGAGATGGAATTTCTTTGACTTGAGTCCGGGCCACTGGATACTGAAGAGTGTTGAGAACGCCTTTCTTGCTCCTCAAACCATGAGCTAAAAGGATTGATTGGTGATGGCTGGACATCTTTCAAGGCCTCATCTAAAAATGGGTTGGGAGCCTTTGTGGGGGTGGAATTTAACGAGAGCTGCCTGTGCAAAGATGAAAAGTCAAGCCTCTGCGTCCTGTTTAGGTCAACCAATGAGCTCTTGGGCCTTTCCCTTTTTTTTAAGGCTCCAACAGGTTTAGAAACAAAGTCCGGCGTTGAAGGAGATTTTGGGCTCGCTGTTGGCTTTTGAGGAGCATTGCTTGGGGAAGGTGGAGCAATTTCCTCTTCAAAAGTGACCCAACTGGGAAAACGAGAACTGGTTTCGGTGTGACCATTAAGTGGACAAGTGTTGGATGGCCAGCCGACGATCTCCATGTCTAGCTCATCATCATCTTGGAGAGAGGAGTTATCTGAAGGATGAAAAAGAAAAAAGTTAAAGATATAACACAAGGCAACAAACAACATGAGAGTAAGCTTTCAAAAATGTCAACTAATGTAAACTTCATAGGAATGGAAAAGTAGTTACAGTTAATGTGGAACTCTAGCCAGGCAAACGTGCCAATTTTTGAATGTTCATGGCCATGGAAAGGATATGACCATTTCCCTTCCTGAGCATGTCATAGCTGAGCAGGTCCCATGATGTAGTGGGGGGATATAAAAAAAAGAGACACTTAAAGATGTCATTGCTTAGACTTGTAAATTGGCTGTACTCCCATCGCAAATCAAAATACCTATACATAGTGATGGCAACGGCCTTTACAAATGTTTAACTTTTTAATGAGTTTGTTGACGTCCTGCAGGCTGCGCACTATATAAACAGGACGCCTGTGTTTTTTTGCATTCTGTTTCCCAGAATCTCTGGGCCTGAGAATCAGCATTGGCACTGACCGCACAACCTCCGGAACCAGGAAAAGACTGAGATAAGAGTCACACAACCCTCAGCTGCAGGAAGAACCCCTGACACTTACACCCAACTCCCTTAACCCTTTAGACTAAACCACAGGCATAAAGAGGAAAACAAAACAGAGCACACCAGCAAGTGCACATAAAACACCCAGGGGCGGACTGACCATTTGGAAACTAGGGCACTGCCCGAGGGCCCGGTGTCAGTAGGGGGCCCCATGAGATTCCCCTGGTACCTTTTTCATAGGCTTTTTTGAGTTTGGGCAAGGACACAGGGGCCCCATGATCCCCTATTGCCCGGGGGCCCCATGAGTTGTCAGTCCGCCCCTGAAAACACCTACACACCCTACAAAGAAACCAGGTCAGAACATATAACCAGGTGCACCAACCTCCAATCAGATGTCACCTCCCTTGTGCAGATGCTAAAACTACCAGTTCCAAAAAGCTGGCAATGGGAGGGAGAGCTTATGGTGATGGGATAGTATAGTAAGGGCTCATTCACGTTGGTGGCAACTTTTCTGCCCTTCTGAACAGCAATCTGCAATGGATCGCTTTTCAGTGGGTGGTTGACAGGTGGCTGGAGTTGCTAGGGCCGATGCCTGGCTCTGATGTAAAGGAGACTTTGATGGGAACCCTGATGTAAGGGGGACTCTAGTGGCTGCCCTGATGTAAGAGGGACTCTGATGGGGATACTTGATGGAAGGAGGCCTCTGATGGGGACATTGATGTAATGGGGGACTCTGATGGGGACATTGATTTAAGGGGGGATTCTGATAGGGACACCTGATGTAAAGGGGGATTCTGATAGGGACACCTGATGTAAGGGGGAATTCTGATAGGGACACCTGATGTAAGGGGGGATGCTGATAGGGACACCTGATGTAAGGGGGCACTCTGATGGGGACCCTGATGCAACGGAGAACTCTGATGCAGGGGCGTATTTACCACAAGGCAAACAAGGCATTTGCCTAGGGTGGCATTGTTTAGTGGGGCAGCACTGCCCCCTGGAAGAAGGGACATATGTGACATGGGGACCAGGTGGGATCTGAGAGGGGCTGCTTGATGGTGCATTCAGGGCCCAACTGTCGTTCCCGGGGATGTCCAGAGCTGTGAAGGTGAGTGTTTTTCTCTCTGTCCCCGTGGTGGGTGGATGGGGGGTGTTAGTGGAAGGGTGGGGGGGGGATGGGACATAGGTGTTGTTGGTCACTGTTAGGTTCTCTCCATGGCGGGGGCGTCTGGTGTTGGTTGGTGTGAGGCTCTCTCTCTGCCGTGGGGGGGGGGGGGGGGGGGCAACAAAAAAAAACTAAATACAACACTGCTCTGATGGGGGACCCTGATGTAATGCGGGACTCTGATGGGGACACCTGATGTGAGAGGGAACCCAGATGGGAACATATAGTTTAAGGGGGAACTCTGATGGGGATCCTGATGTAAGGGGGGACTCTGATGGAGATCCTGATGTAAGGGGGGACGCTGGTGGAGATCCTGATGTAAGGGGGGACGCTGATGGAGATCCTGATGTAAGGGGGGACGCTGATGGAGATCCTGATGTAAGGGGGGACGCTGATGGAGATCCTGATGTAAGGGGGGACTCTGATGGAGATCCTGATGTAAGGGGGGACTCTGATGGAGATCCTGATGTAAGGGGGGACTCTGATGGGGATCCTGATGTAAGGGGGGACTCTGATGGGGATCCTGATGTAAGGGGGGACTCTGATGGGGATCCTGATGTAAGGGGGGACTCTGATGGGGATCCTGATGTAAGGGGGGACTCTGATGGGGATCCTGATGTAAGGGGGGACTCTGATGGGGATCCTGATGTAAGGGGGGACTCTGATGGGGATCCTGATGTAAGGGGGGACGCTGATGGGGATCCTGATGTAAGGGGGGACGCTGATGGGGATCCTGATGTAAGGGGGGACGCTGATGGGGATCCTGATGTAAGGGGGGACTCAAATTGGCACACCTGATGTAAGGGGGTACTTTGATGGGGATCCTGATGTAAGGGGGGACTGTGATGGGGATCCTGATGTAAGGGGGGACTCTGATGGGGATCCTGATGTAAGGGGGGACTCTGATGGGGATCCTGATGTAAGGGGGGACTCTGATGGGGATCCTGATGTAAGGGGGGACTCTGATGGGGATCCTGATGTAAGGGGGGACTCTGATGGGGATCCTGATGTAAGGGGGGACTCTGATGGGGATCCTGATGTAAGGGGGGACTCTGATGGGGATCCTGATGTAAGGGGGGACTCTGATGGGGATCCTGATGTAAGGGGGGACTCTGATGGGGATCCTGATGTAAGGGGGGACTCTGATGGGGATCCTGATGTAAGGGGGGACTCTGATGGGGATCCTGATGTAAGGGGGGACTCTGATGGGGATCCTGATGTAAGGGGGGACTCTGATGGGGATCCTGATGTCAGGGGGGAATCTGATGGGGATCCTGATTTAAGGGGGAACTCAAATTGGCACACCTGATATAAGGGGGGACTGTAATGTAAGGGGGACTTTGATGGGCACTCTGATGCAATGGGGGACTCTGATGGGGACACCTGATTTACAAGGAAACTCTGATAGGGATACCTGATTTAAAGGGGACTCTAATGGGGACACCTGATGTAAGGGGGAACCCTGTTGGGGACACCTGATGTACAGGGACCCTGAGGTAAGGGGGCACTTTTATGGGGACACCTGATGTAAGGCGGACTCTGATGGGGACATCTGATGTAAGAGGATGACTCTGATGTACGGGGACCCTGATGTAAAGGGGAATCTGGTGGGAACCCTGATGTAGGGGGGGGGGGGGGGGACTCATTCCTTTATAAAACTGATTTTTTTTTCTTTTTGGCCTGCAGATATTTGCACACTATATGATGTGGCCCTTGTACTGAGAAGTGTGAAGAGCCCTGCTGTACACCTTTGTACTACATATTTGTAAGTAGATCCAAAGGAGATTGTACAATCAGATTGTAATGTGTACAGCGACTCAGGAGAACAATGCTCCCAGACAGCACGGTGCTGACAGACTCTGCCATTCCCTATGAAGTGTACAGATGCTCCTAGTTTGGAATCACACACCATCATATCCTCCCTGTAGTCACTTTATTACAGGACACAGGGGAGTGATGAGGGACAGCGGTATTGGTGACAGCAGCGTTGGCGGCGGAGGCGTGACTCCCGTTTTCGTGTTTGTTTACAGATTGGGCATGAAATGCTGAACGATGACAGAGATCTGAGACAGCTGCTCCTGTTTATAAACCTGTCTGTGGATCAGATCCAATCTTTGGTATAAATAGATTGTCAGCTTCCAGGTTTACAGACAGGACCCCCCCCCTTCTCTCTTGAGAAGAGGAGATTAAGGGGGGGTATGATCTCCATGTATAAATACATAAGGGGGGATGTGATCTCCATGTATAATACATGAGGGGGGATGTGATCTCCATGTATAATACATGAGGGGGGATGTGATCTCCATGTATAATACATGAGGGGGGATGTGATCTCCATGTATAATACATGAGGGGGGATGTGATCTCCATGTATAATACATGAGGGGGGATGTGATCTCCATGTATAATACATAAGGGGGGATGTGATCACCATGTATAATACATAAGGGGGGATGTGATCACCATGTATAATACATAAGGGGGGATGTGATCACCATGTATAATACATAAGGGAGATGTGATCACCATGTATAATACATAAGGGGGGATGTGATCTCCATGTATAATACATAAGGGGGGATGTGATCTCCATGTATAATACATAAGGGGGATGTGATCTCCATGTATAATACATAAGGGGGGATATGATCACCATGTATAATACATAAGGGGGATATGATCTCCATGTATAATACATAAGGGGGGGATATGATCACCATGTATAATACATGAGGGGGGATGTGATCTCCATGTATAATACATGAGGGGGGATATGATCTCCATGTATAATATATAAGGGGGGATATGATCACCATGTATAATACATGAGGGGGGATGTGATCTCCATGTATAATACATGAGGGGGGATATGATCTCCATGTATAATACATGAGGGGGGATATAATCTCCATGTATAATACATAAGGGGGGATATGATCTCCATGTATAATACATAAGGGGGGATATGATCACCATGTATAATACATGAGGGGGGATGTGATCTCCATGTATAATACATGAGGGGGGATATGATCTCCATGTATAATACATGAGGGGGGATATAATCTCCATGTATAATACATAAGGGGGGATATGATCTCCATGTATAATACATAAGGGGGATATGATCTCTATGTATAATACATAAGGGGGATATGATCTCTATGTATAATACATAAGGGGGGATATGATCTCTATGTATAATACATAAGGGGGGATATGATCTCTATGTATAATACCTGGAACCGAGCACAGGGATCTCACCAATACAGTCTCTGAAAGACTGAATCCTAATTCTTCAGCACCTACCAAACACTGGAGTATCAGCTTTGGGTGGAGTGACCCTTTAGGATCAGTTTAGCGTCTTCTAATACTCATGCCAGGTAAGCTGGCCAGTCTATCTCATCCCCCCGCACACTGCCATTATATGTTGGAGGTTCTGCACATTCTACTGTCACTTGGATGGGCACAATGGGGGTCTCAGAGGAGATTGAGCATTTTGTGGTTATCAGCACAGAGATCTCATCTCTCAGTGTCACTGCGACGTGTCAGGCATGGCGGCCAGATGTGACACTTTCATATCGCCTCCCGCCGCAGTGCGGTCCCCAAATGAGAAGCAGATGAATTAGCAGGCAGGGGACTTATTACAGGAGAATGGGGAATGTTACTATGAGTTACACATCATATGTGACACAATCTCCCTCGTCGGATGATCTTCTGACTTTCATCGGATGTCACATCTCGGTGCGTATTGTCGCTGGCTGGGACAATATCCGATCATTTAACCTCGCTGATGCAAAGAGGTGACACGTCCCCCCCCCCCCCCGCTCCTGGCAGATGTCAGCGTGGACGGTGGCCAGAAAATAATTAAGTGGGACAGTTGTGACTCCAGGAACTTGCGGTGTCACAGTATGAACAATTACCCCCTTTTCCCAGAATTCTTTGCTGCATCTGCTCTTGTTCAAAGGCAATCAGCCGAATCCTAACTCGGAACAGTGATTTATGTAATGATCTTTCAGGATAATTGTATTTTTTGTGTCCTCTGTGGGCCAGATTTAAAAGTTTCCATAGACGTCAATGCGTTATTAACCCTTTGCTGTCCGGGCCAATCTGTACATTTTTCACAAACAGGATCCTTCAGGATGGAGAGTGGGGGAGATGTATCACATTTACCAGCCCCTTCCTTCCTTGAATGAACACAGTTAATGATTGGTACATATCACTCACTGTGTTCACTCATAACTGAAGCAGAGTATATATATTTATTTATTTGAATACGTATTGAATTTTTTGTTATTTATTTTGCTTTTTAGCATTTTATGCTAGAAAACTATATAGAACCCCCAAACATGATATAGTTTGTGAAGGCAGAGGCCCTGGAGAATAAAATGGTGGCTGTTGCCATGTTTTATGTCACACAATATATTGGCAAAACCGTTTATCAAATGCACATTTTTAGCGAAAAATAAACTAAAATGAATTTTTAGTGTAGACAAACACAATATAATAATTATTTTGTAACATATAAAAGATTTTGTAGGTCGAGTAAATAGATACCAAACATGTCAAGATTTAAAACTGTGAAAGGCCAATTTTGACAAGCCCCTTTGTGATAGCTTTGGGCAAGTAACAGATCCTCTTTATGGAGACATCAGTCTCCCTTGCCCTCTAAAGCAGCTAACCAAGCAGAGATTGTGATTGGTTAGCTATCTGCTTCTCTGCCTGTAATAGCCATGGAATGGCAGCTCGGAAACCGGGAGTGACAAAATCCTTGGGTTCATTCATCACAAAGGAAACTGAGGAACGGATGTTAAGCCATTCTGACTGCTCACTGTGGTCCTAGGCTCCCTGGAGGAACAAGAGAGCCCAGGAGCCCAGGAACTGCCAAAGGCCGCTGTGGAGGGAAGGAAGGAGGAAGGGGGGGGGGTCAATCTTTCCCCTGTGGTTAGTGGCCCCCTCGTAGCACTGTAAAAGCGATTACGTATGAAACAGCTGAAATAATTGGTTCCAAAATCATGGCTTCAGCTTATCTTCTAATAACCACTTGCTAAAAGGACAGTTATACATGTATGATGGTCAGCAAGTGGTTAAACCCTTGTTAAACTATATACCCATATGGAAGAAAAATATATTTGAAATATATATTTTAAAAATACTCTTCCCAAATATATTGCAATATATTGAAATACTACAATTTTGGCCATATTCAATATATTTGAAAAAAAAAAATTATATATATATATATATATATATATATATATATATATATATATATATATATATATATATTCACACATACATACACATACATACACACACACACATACACACACACTGCATGTTGAAATGTGTTTTTATTACAAAATATCGAATATGGCCAAAATTGTAGTATTTAAAATAGAATATTTTTTCAATATATTTTAAATATATTTTTCTTCCATGTGGGTATGTAGCACCCAGGGGTGGACTGACCATTTGGGCGCTCGGGCACTGCCCGAGGTCCCAGGGTTAGTAGGGGCCCCATGAGATGCCCCTAGTACCTTTCATAGGCTTTTTTGGGTGTGGTTTGAGTGTGGGTGAGGACACGGGCCCCATGATCTCCTTTTGCCTGAGGGCCCCATGAGTTGTCAGTCTGCCCTGGTAGCACCATACCTCAGGTACGTCTATTGTTGCTGTGCCCTTTGTCTTTGCAACACAATCTTGCAGCAAAATCTATACCTCTGTTATTTCAGCCCACATGGTGTCTACGCTGCCATGCAGGGTCTTCTTGGAGCCCTGCCGTAGCCACCCTGATGTGTACTCCCGGTTGGGACGAAAGACCAGCTGAAGGTCTGTTACAACGAGCATGCATGGACATAATGGGCTGGGCACACAGAATCTTTATCTGCCTTACGTTCCGCTGCAAGAACATGACAGCCAGGGAACTGGCAATTCTGGAGGGAGAAATCACTGATGGCCTGTTTTCTGTGCACACACAAACAGGAAGTGAGGGGAAATCATTCCAATTGGGTAGAAGCTTGATAAAAAATGAAACTCTTGAAAAATTTTGGCTGGAGTTGGCTTCCTCCACTTAGAAACAGCACCCTAAGCATGACAACACAGCACAAAAAAAGTCATTGTCTAAGTGAGAGGTACATGTGACCCCCAAGGAACAGGCGAGAGATAAGAATTAAGCTATGACTCCCTAGGGAAAGCACTCAGGACAGACCATTATCCTGGGATATATCCTGGGATATAGAGCGGTATAAGTGCCCCCCCCAGGTCCTCTGTGTCTGAAAGGTGGAGGATCTCCCTGGGCTCTTGGCTATGACACAGACAATGACAGACTTAATGAATAGAGTCGCCTTCAGCACAATGGTGGAATGAATCCTTCTAGAAGATGAATGTGGGATACAGAGCATTAAATGCAGGATGAGGCAGGGAAATGAAAGATCTTATTGAAGCTCAGAGTTCTTCTTAGGCCTGGAGGGCCGATACACAATGGTTCCTAATGGCCCGACATTCAATTTCCTATGAGAGACTAAGAACACTGAATGTCTCAGGGCTGCCCTGTGAAGGGTTAATCTGCCCTCTTTCTACCAGGAAGGGTTGATCTGCCCTCCAATGACAGGGAAGGATTCATTTGCTTTCTGTAGACATGGAAGGGTAAGTCTGCCATCTGTGTACAGGGAAGAGTTAATCCACCCTTCACAGGGAAGGGTCAATCTTTCCCCTGTGGAAAGGTAAGGGTTGATCTGCCTCCCCATAGCCAGCGATGGGATTATCTGCCCCCCATGGATGAGAAGGGTTTATTTGCCCCCATGGATGGGTAAGGGTTTATCTGCCCTCCATGGTCAGGGAAGAGTTAATCTCTCCATGGCCAGGGAAGGGTTTATCTGCCCCCCCCCATGGATGGAGACAGGTTTATCTGCCCCCATGGATGGAGACAGGTTTATCTGCCCCCATGGATGGAGACAGGTTTATCTGCCCTCCATGGACAGGGAAGGGTTAATCTGTCCACCATGGATAGTGAACAGTTAATCGGCTCTCCATGCACAGGGAAGGGTTGATCTGCCATCCACGAAAAATTAAGGGTTAATCTCCCCTCCAATGAATAGGAAAGTTTTAATCTGCCCTCCATTGAAAGGGAAAGGTTAATCTGGCCTTCTATAGATGGGGAAGGGTTAATCTGCCTTTCAAAGACAGTGAAGGGTTTAACTACCCTGCCTGGACAGGGGAGGGTTATCCTGCTCCCCATGGAGAGGGAGGATTAATTGTCCTGCTATGGACAGGGAAGGGCTAATTGCCCCCACCCCCCAAGGACAGGGAAAGTTTAATTGGCCCTCCCTAGACAGGTCTGGTGAGAAGAACACTGAACATTCCTGTCAGTTTTCTTATGGAGCAAACAACAGTTGCAGGGATCCTGTCAACTTGCTGGAGAATCTACCCAACCATCAAGCATGTGACCGATCATTCACTAACCTATACACCACCATATTTCTGCAAGCCATTTGTATCACCTGTCATTGATGGAGGGTTTGTGGCATCAATGTACAAATGGAGCCCAGGGCTCTGATGAAGAGGCTTCTGCCCTTGAAACATGCAAGCCTCACTCCCAGTTGATGGGTTTCACTTGAACTATGCTATTGGATCAGTTACTGGATTTCACTGATAAATTGTTTTTATGGTAATGCACAAAGCTGGCGCGCCCTCTCTTCTATTCTTGTTTTCTGATCCAATGGCAATACCCAAGTGATGGCAGTCAGCTTAGAGTGAGGCTAACATTGAGGGCAGAACCCTCTTCATCAGAGCCCTGAAGGTCAAGGGCAGAACCCTCTTCATCAGAGCCCTGAAGGTCAAGGGCAGAACCCTCTTCATCAGAGCCCTGAAGGTCAAGGGCAGAACCCTCTTCATCAGAGCCCTGAAGGTCAAGGGCGGAACCCTCTTCATCAGAGCCCTGAAGGTCAAGGGCGGAACCCTCTTCATCAGAGCCCTGAAGGTCAAGGGCGGAACCCTCTTCATCAGAGCCCTGAAGGTCAAGGGCAGAAGCCTCTTCTTCAGAGCCCTGAAGGTCAAGGGCAGAACCCTCTTCTTCAGAGCCCTGAAGGTCAAGGGCAGAACCCTCTTCATCAGAGCCCTGAAGGTCAAGGGCAGAACCCTCTTCATCAGAGCCCTGAAGGTCAAGGGCAGAACCCTCTTCATCAGAGCCCTGAAGGTCAAGGGCAGAACCCTCTTCATCAGAGCCCTGAAGGTCAAGGGAAGAGCTTCTTCATCAGCACTCTGATGAAGAGGGTTCTGCCCTTGAAACATGTAAACCTCACTCCCATTTGATGGGCATCACTTGAATATTGCTATTGGATCGGTTACTGGATGGTATCTTTATCGTATCTTTTGCGACTCTAGCTGCCACTTCAGAGGGTTTTTTTGCCAAAGTTGCAAAACATTGAAGTTGCATGAAAATCTACTGAAGCTGCATTGAAGCCCCAAGCAAGTCGCAATGCAAAGTCACACGACTTTTGGGTCGCAGCAGTGTGAACGGAGCCTTAGCGCTGTTGGATATTCAATGCTGGTTCTGCTCATAGGCTGTTGCCTCTTTGATAATGATGGAGGAACCACTTATTAGAAGATCAAATCTTGGGATAGGTGGTTGGAAGAGCCAAGTGAAAATGGTCATCTCACAAAAATTTTGAAACACGAGGATTACTTCCAGAATTTAAAATATGGGTGCAGGACAAGAAGAAAATGGGACACAAAAAGCAAAAAAATAAATAAATATATATACATATACACACACACACATATATACACACACACACACACACACACACTATATTGTAGTACACTAGATTCTAAGCTCTAAACTCCTACACTAGATTGTAAGCTCCTCTTGTACCAAATTGTATTGTAACTGTAATGTCTACCTTCATTTTGTAAAGCACTGCGCAAACTGTTGGCGCTATATAAATCCTGTATAAAAATAATATTGCCAAAAGTATTGGTCGGCCTGCCTTTCCACACACATGAACTGTAATGGCCCCCCAGTCTTAGTCGGTAGGGTTCAATATTGAGTTGGCCCCACCCTTTGCAGCTATAACAGCTTCAACTCTTCAGGGAAGGCTGTCCACAAGGTTTAGGAGGGTGTCTACGGGAAGGTTGGACCATTCTTCCAGAAGCACATTTGTGAGGTCAGGCACTGATGTCAGACGAGAAGGCCTGGCCAATTCCAATTCATCCAAAGGTGTTCTATGGGGTTGAGGTCAGGACTCAGTGCAGGCCAGTCAAGTTCCTCCACCCCAAACTCGTTCATCCATGTCTTTATGGACCTTGCTTTGTGCACTGGTGCGCAGTCATGTTGGAACAGGAAGGGGCCATCCCCAAACTCTTTCCACCTATTTGGGAGCATGAAATTGTCCAAAATGTGTTGGTATGCTGATGCCTTAAGAGTTCCCTTCACTGGAACTAGGGGGCCAAGCCCAACAGCTGAAAAACAACCCCACACCATAATCCCCCCTCCACCAAACTTTACACTTGGCACAATGCAGTCAGGCAAAATACCATTCTTCTGGCAACCGCCAAACCAAGACACATCCATCGGATTGCCAGAGAAGCGTGATTGGTCACTCTAAAGAACACGTCTCCACTGCTCTAGAGTCCAGTGGCAGCATGCTTTACACCACGGCATCCGACGCTTTGCATTGCAGTTGGTGATGTAAGGCTTGGATGCAGCTGCTCGGCCATGGAAACCCATTCCATGAAGCTCTCTACTCACTGTTGTTGTGCTAATCTGAAGGCCACACCAAGTTTGGAGGACTTTAGCTATTGACTCTGCAGACAGTTGGTGACTTCTGCGCACTGTGTGCTTCAGCATGCGCTGACCCCGCCCTGTCATGTTACGTGGCCTACCACTTGGTGGCTGAGTTGCTGTTGTTCCCAGTTGCTTCCACTTTGTTATAATCCCACTAACAGTTGAGCGTGGAATATTTAGTAGCCAGGAAATGTCACGGATGGACTTATTGCACAGGTGACCACCTATCACGGGACCACGCTTGGAGTCACTGAGCTCCTGGGAGCGACCCATTCTTTCACAAATGTCTGTAGAAGCAGTCTGCATGCCTAGGGGCTTGATTGTATACACCTGTGGCCATGGAGGGGATTGGAACACCTGAATCACATGATTTGGAGGGCTGGCCTAATACTTTTGGCAATATAGTGTGTGTGTGTGTATATATATATATATACACATATACATACATACATACACACACATATATATATATATATATATATATATACACATGCACACACACTTTAGATAAACTTCAAATTAAATTCCCTTTAAATCATGACATCACGTATCCCATAGATTGAGTAAAACAAACTTTTGTAAACTGACAGATTTTTTTTTCTTTCTGGGACAGGCTGAGCCCTTTATAGAATAATGAGAGCAGAGGCGGCCGGCACACCTCCCCGAAGACTCTCCTGCAGCACAGAGGATCACTGTCTGTATAGAGAGAGGAGGCTGAGCACACAGAGGGTCACTGTCTGTATACAGAGAGGAGGCTGAGCACACACTGTCCTCTTGTTGGATCTCCAGAGAGACAGGATGGAAGGACAGGCCGCTGCACTCAGGAATGGTGTGATGTATGAGAGCGGAACAGATGGGAGAGGGATGGGGACCAGAGCCACTCACACTGACCCAACAATGCCATAGACAGTTATTATCACAGATAGGGAAATACGAATATTCTCAAATATAGGGTAATATAGGGTTGGGTTCACACACCGCCGCGCTGCAAGTTATGCCACCCATGACGTCAAGGCAGCTGCAAACTCCATGCACACAGTGTCCTGGTTGGGATTTAAAGAAAGGACCCCAGTGCTGCAAGGCAAATGTGCTAACCTATAAGCCATTGCGCTGAACGGGTTTGTTACAGATAAAGAAACATAAGTATTATAATGGATCAATATTATCACAGATAGAGAAAAATACATAATACATATGATGAGGATTAGATTATTATCCACGTGCAGACCGCCCCCCCCCCCCCACCAATGTACTGTGGATGGGCGGCCACTGGAGGCAAGCAATGCATCTGTACATCGCAGCCTACTTTGTGGTCTTGGGCAAGCACATGTGCGCCCCCCCCCTGGCTGGCAGCTGCTGTGATTGAACCTGTCAGCATGTCCCGTCCAATGATGCATGGGCATGACCTGCTGATCAGCTGTGTACAATCACAGCCCAGAGCTCTGTGTTGACAATCAACAAAGAGCTCTGTACAGAGAGAACAATCTGTTTCTTATCCCTGCAATACACTAAGAGATCATTAGTAAAAAGCAGCACACTTTACACACATTACACATAGTTAGGCACACATTTAACCCCTTGATCACTCTAGATGTTAACCCTTTCACAGCCAGTGTCATTAGTACAGTGACAATGTATAGTATTTTCACTGATTTATTTATTTCAGGTACTTATATAGCGCCGTCAATTTATGCAGCGCTTTACATATATATTGTACATTCACATCAGTCCCCTAACCCTCAAGGGGTGTACAATCTAAGGTCCCTAACTAACATTCATATATACACATACGAGGGACAATTTAGACAGGATCCAATTCACCTACCAGCATGTCTTTGGAGTGTGGGAGGAAACCGGAGTACCCAGAGGAAACCCACGCAGGCACTACGAGAACATGCAAAGTCCAGGCAGGTGGTGCCGTGGCTGGGATTCGAACCGATGACCCTAGCACTGATCACTGTATTAATGTCCCTGGTGATGTCAATGGTAGTCAGTCCCTTCCCCCCCAGCATCCGTTAGTGTCATATTGCCCGCAGCACCATCGCAGTCCCATTATAAGTCGCTGATCACCATCATTACTGATATAAAAAAAAATTCCAGTATCTACACCATAGCTTGTAGGCGCTATAACTTTCAAGCAAACCAATCAATATACACTTATTAGGATTATTTTAATCAAAGTCATGTAGCAGAATACATTTTGGCAACAATTTATGAAGAAACTTGTTTTGTTTTATTGTATGTTTTGTAGCAGAAAGTAAAAAATATTGGGTTTTTATTTAATTTTCATCTTTTTTTCCGTTTACATTGCAAAATATAAAAAACAGAGTGGTGATCAAATGCAACCAAAAGAAAGCTCTATTTGTGTAAAAAAAAAAGTATATAAATTTCCTTTTGGGTACAGTGTTGCATGACTGCGCGATTACCAGCTAAAATATCGCAGTGCTTATTAGCAAAAAATGGCCTGGTCATGAAGGGGGTAGAATTTCCCGAGCTTAAATGGTTATAACAGGGAATATAAATAATATCACACATTGATATTATCACAGATAGGGAAATATAAATATTATTGTATATAGGTATCATCACTCCTTATCATTTCCAAATATAAACTAAATTAATAGCAGTAAATCACAAGATGTTAGAATAACTAATTATTATTGATTTATGTCTCCAACATTTCCTGCAGCGCTGTACAAAGTGAGGACATAAAAGAGCTTAAAGCTCAGCTCCTGGGAACTTGAACATTAACCAGGATGGCGACCAGGATGATCCCTTAAAAGCCCAGCTGGCGACTTTGTACATTTTGTAGCACCATCACAAGCTGTTCATGGAAGGTTCACAAACAGGCTGTGCACCTTCTGTCCTCTGGTGACACACAGCCCGAAAGTTGTGTGAGGCTGGATGGGCGAAGAAAGAGGGTGAGTCTTCTGATCTCCCCAGAGGAGGGGGTGCTCTGTGCTGATGTATCCCCCAGTCCATTGTACCCAGCTCTCCTCCCTCCCCCACCTTCACAATACACAGATACAAAGAGTTAGGAATAATGCCACCAGTTACCATAGCAGCACAGGGACCAAATCCAAGCTATGCTGGAGTCTGGCATACCCACCAGATTTAGCCGGAGGCGAATGCAGGGACACAGGGAATGCCCAGCTGTCCCTGTTCAGGGCCCCAAACTCCTCTGTCCCTCTCCCATCGTTTCCTGTCCCTCTTCAGTTTCCCAATTCCTCTGTCCATCTCCCTTTGATAACTGTCCTTCAGTTCTCCAAAAACCTCCATGATTGTCTCTCTTAAGTTCCCCAAACTCCTCTGTCCCTTTTCTCTTCATGGCTGTCCCTCTTCAATGTTCCAGACTCCCTTCTCCTTTTTCCCTCTGTGGCTGTCCCTCTTCAATTCCCCAAACCCCTCTACGACTGTCTCTCTCCAGTTCCCAAACTCCTCGACTGTCTTTCTTCAGTTCCCAAACTCCTCGACTGCCCCTCTTCAGGTCCCAAACTCCTCGACTGTCCCTCTTCAGTTCTCCAAACCCCTCTTTGACTGCCTCTCCTCAGTTCCCAAACTCCTCGTCCTGCCCCTCCTCAGTTCCCAAATTCCTTGAACATCCCTCTTCTGTTCCCCAAAACCCTCTATCCGTTTACCTTTCATGACTATCCCTTTTTAGTTCCCTAAACCCCTCCATGACTGTCCCTCTTCAGTTCCCCAAACTTATGACTGTCCTTCTTCAGTTCCCCGAACTCCTCAACTGTCCCTCTTCAGTTCCCAAACTCGATTGTCCCTCTTCAGTTCCCCAAACCCCTCTCTCCAATTCCCTTTCATGACTGTCCCCCTTAAGTTCCCCAAACCCCTCCATGACTGTCCCTCTTTGGTTCCCCAAACTCTTCTAACCCATTCCCTACATAACTGTCCCTCTTCAGTTTCCCAAACCCCTCAATCCCACTTCCCTCCACAATTATCCCTCTTCAGTTACCCAAATCCCTATGATCCTCTTCTATCCATGACTGTCTCTCTTCAGTTCCCTAAACCCCTCTGTCCCTCTTCAGTTCCCTAAACTCCTCCATGACTGTCCCTCTCCAGTTTCCCAAACCCTCCATCCACTCCTCTCCATGAAACTCCTCTGACCCTCTTCTTTCCTTGACTGTCCCTCTCCAGTTCCCCAAACCCTCCATCCATGAAACTCCTGTGACCCTCTTCTTTCCTTGACTGTCCCTCTTCAGTTCCCCAAACTCCTCTATGACTGTCACTGTTTAGCCCACCCCATCCCCTCTATCCCTCTTGTCTCTGTGACTGTCCCTCCTCAGTTAACAAACCCCTCTCCTTTTTCCATCCATGATAGTCCCTTTTAAGTTACCCAAACCTCTCTCTACCTTCCCATTTCATGACTGTCCCTCTTTAGTTCCCCAACCCCTCCTTCCCTCCATGACTGTTCCTCTTTAGTTGTCCAAACCTGTTTCTCCCTTTTCCCTCCATGAATGTCCCTCTTCAATTCCCCAAACCCCTTTGTGTCTCTTCCTTCCATGACTATCCCTCTTCAGGATCCCAAACCCTTCTGTCTCTCTGCCCTCCATGACTGTCCTTCAGTTCTCCAAGCCCCTTTGTCCCTCCCCTCCAAGACTGTCCCCCCTTTTGTAACTAGAAGCATGAAGGCCAACCTATAGACCTATTAGAAGTCTACCCATTGCCCTTATCTTTATGTCACCCAGGAAATTATTGTGTTACTTCTACACAATATTATCTAAGTTATTAAAAGTCCCCTAGAAGACTGGAAGAGCATAGTGTGAATGTCTAATAATTCCAGTAGAAGTTTATAACTCTTGATAAAAGGTCTAAAAGAGCCAATGTGTTTTGGGGCTCAATGGACATTATTATATCAGCTATGCAGTTGCTGGCTGCACCACCGATATAATGACTTCTGATCTTTAGCCAATGTGTTCCATGGGCTAAAACGTTCCTCTTCATCTGAGCTTTTTTGCTGGCTGTAATAGAAGCTTAGGCTGAAAACAAAGTTACAAAACAATGGAAGTTATTATATAGGTGGTGACAACCAACAACTGCACTGACAATATAACTGGGCCACTAAATCCATTGGATGTATCTTTTCACTTTTTATTAAGAGTAATAAACTTCTGCTGGAATTATTAGATATGTAGGTGCTCTCACAGTTCGCACTGTGCTCAGACTACTCCAGGGATCCTCAAGGATACCTTATGTAACAGATCGCTGTCTCTCCCCACCGGGATATCAAACATGATCTTCCCTTTTGGGGCCAATGCCCATAACATGTCTTCTGGAAGATGTCCCTCCCTTGGGTGCTGCTGCCTGCTTGGTTGGATATGGTGGACTGAGGGCAAGATGTCTGAATTGCCCTGCAGAAAGGGTAACGCTTGATGACTGTGGTGTGAAGGAAAGTAGTGATGGTGTCCAAAGCAATAGCTCAGATGTTCTTCTGGCTGGAGACATGATGGGGTTCAGTTCCTATAGAATGCTCAGCTGGCTCCATGGAATGGGTATAATCTGATAGAAGTATCAAATCTGCAGTGATGGACAGATGACCCCAATGCATGGCAGGAACTGGGGATTTTGCATTAAATTTGAATGCTTCAAAGTGTCGCTCCCTTTCTCAAATCTGAGACCCATCCATGATATTCTAGAAATCCCACACTTGTTTAAAAGATGAATCCAAAACCCAGGACATTTTCAAGGACTAATTCCCACATGCTCCATTTCGTCTCTGGAAATCTGGCACAGTTGGCCATTATGCCTGGAGCATGATGAGACTTGTAGTCCTCACTGTGAAGCAAAACACAAATAAGGACCCAAGTGTGATCATTCTGAACTCCATGAAATAAATCCAAGTTATTCTAGAAGCTTGGACATGTAACATGACTGCCTTTCAGAAGATAACGACCCCTGTCTGGACCCTGAACCCAGGGCACAGAGGTGAATGAGAATCATCCCTTTCAGGCAGTTCCATTTTGTGATTGTTGAGATTCTGGTAGTGAAGGGGTTAACGGGAGGTCTCCACCTCAGGGTCTGGGCGCAGCATACATTGAACAGTCCCTAGAGCAGGAAACACAGCTGTGATTACACCCTGTCCCAACAGGTGACATCACCGCACAAGCTATGATGTCATCATCGCCCGGCCTGCCAACTAGATGACAGCAGGAATTAATGACCTGCGTGTGACCATTGCCAGGTTTAGGGTATATGTGAGAAATGATCAGACAAGGACGCATGGTCTGTTGTATGGAGGAATGGAGAATCTGATGCAGAAGAAAATACACGGGATATTATTGCTGGGAGTCCAACAACTGACACAGCTACGTCTGTACTAACCATAGAACCTGAAAGTGGAAAGGCAGTAGAGGGTACTGACAGCGTAGTGTAGCAATTCCAGACCACTGTTGGGTGTATCGGAGGCTGCTTGGAGACACAGGGTCGCACTGGAGTCATGGGGGTACAAAGAGGTGCACTTAGAGACATGGTTATGCACAGAGGTACCCTGGAGACACAAGGGTGTGCATAGACACACAGGAGTCACGTTAGCGCACAGGGGCACATTTGGAGACATGGGGGCGCACTGGAGTCATGATGGAATAGGGGCACACTTGGGAGACATGGGGGCGCACTGGAGTCATGATGGAATAGGGAAACACTTGGAGACATGGGGGCGCACTGGAGTCATGATGGAATAGGGAAACACTTGGAGACATGGGGGCGCACTGGAGTCATGATGGAATAGGGAAACACTTGGAGACATGGGGGCGCACTGGAGTCATGATGGAATAGGGGCACACTTGGGAGACATGGGGGCGCACTGGAGTCATGATGGAATAGGGGCACACTTGGAGACATGGGGGTGCACTGGAGTCATGATGGAATAGGGGCACACTTGGGAGACATGGGGCCGCACTGGAGTCATGATGAAACAGGAGTACACTTGGAGACATGGGGCGCACTGGAGTCATGACGGAATAGGGAAACACTTGGAGGCATGGGGGCGCACTGGAGTCGTATTGGCTCACAGGGACACATTTGGAGATATGGGGGCACACTGGAGTCATGTTGGCTCACAGGGACACATTTGGAGATATGGGGGTGCACTGGAGTCATGTTGGTGCACAGGGACACCCAACGCGCTCTGTAATTGCTGTGTCCTTTGGAGAAAGCTAACCACACATCACGGTAAAGGGCCAATCACATCGGATGTGGGCAGGGAGAGCGATTGGCACGATGGGGGGAGGGGCAATTACTGGAACCGATCCCCTGTATGGTTCTCTACAGCAGCTGAAAGCTGACTTCTCCTCTCCCTCCCGCTGGCTTTCAGCTGCTGCAGAGAGAGCCATACAGGGGATCGGTTCCAGTAATAGGTCCCCCATCCCACACCCATCACCCTCCCTCTTCATCATATGTTCCCCCCCTGCTGCCCAGGCCCCCCCTGTGTCCCCCCACACTCGCAGTACTGCTGACTTCCCTCCACTCCTTCCCAGTGGCAGCTGCAAACACACAATAGGATTCTTCAGGATGGAGAGTGGGGGAAGGGTCCTGTAAATATGTCACATTTACCAGCCCTTCCTTTTCTGAATGAACACAATGAGTGATTGGTACCGATCACTCACTGTGTTCATTCATACCTGAAGCCTAGTAAACTGTGTTTATTTGGAGAGGGGCCTTGTCAGTTTGGCTGTATGGGGCCCAGTGGTTTCTAACAGGAGCCCTGCTGGCAGTACTAGGGTTGTTAGTTCAAATCCCAACCACGGCACCACCTGGCTGGAGTTTGCATTTTCTCCCTGTGCGGGTTTCTTCTGGGTACTCTGGTTTCCTCCCACACTCCAAAGACATACTGATAGGTGAATTGGCTCTTGTCTAAATTGTCCCTAGTATGTGTATGTATGAATGTGAGTTAGGGACCTTAGATTGTACACCCCTTGATGGTTAGGGACTGATGTGAATGTACAATATATATGTAAAGTGCTGCTATATAAGTACCTGGAATAAAAAAAAAAAATCAGGTGTTCCAATCCCTCTCCACTCTCTCCAAAACTAACATAAAAACGATTTGCCTTAGCCCGGGTTCACATATACAGCTGTGTTCAAAATAATAGCATCACTAACCTGATCAATCGCTGTTTTTGGTGGAAATGATATTTCTACATGGCAAATAATTTACTAGCAGGTGTAGTAGAGTAATAGAAATCCAACAGACCCAACAGTCATGACATGCATGCTGCTGATTCTGTGTCATTGAATCACTCATTGAAAGGGGCATGTTCAAAATAATAGCAGTGTGGAGTTCTATTAGTGAGGTCATTCATTCTTTGAAAAACAGGTGGCAATTATTGCCCTTATTTAAGGAAGGAAGGCAGCAAATGTTGTACATGCTGGTTACAGTGCATTTCTCTCTGAAATTCTGAGGAAAATGGGTCGTTCCAGACATTGTTCAGAATAGCGTACCTTGATTAAAAAGTTGATTGGAGAGGGGAAACATATAAAGAAGTGCAGAAAATGATCGGCTGCTCAGCTAAAATGATCGCAAATGCTTTAAAATGGCAACTAAAACCTGAAAGACGTGGAAGAAAGCGAAAAACTACCATTGGAATGGATAGAAGAATAGCCAAAATGGCGCGGACTCAGCCAACAATCAGCTCCAGGAAGATGAAAGAAGGTGTGACGTTCCCTGTGAGTACTGTTACAATTAGAAGACGCCTATGTGAAGCCAACCTATCTGCAAGAAGCCCCCGCAAAGTACCACTGTTGGAAAAAAGACATGTGCTGAAGAGGTTACAATTTGCCAAAGAGCACATTGACTGGCCTAAAGAGAAATGGCGCAACATTTTGTGGACTGATGAAAGTAAGATTGTTCTTTTTGGGTCTAGTGGGCAGAGACAGTTTGTCAGACGACCCCCAAACACTGAATTCAAGCCACAGTACACTGTGAAGACAGTGAAGCATGGTGGTGCAAGCATCATGATATGGGGATGTTTCTCATACTACGGTGTTGGGCCTATTTATCGCATACCAGGGATCATGGATCAGTTTGAATACATCAGAATACTTGAAGAGGTCATGCTGCCTTATGCTGAAGAGGAAATGCCCTTGAAATGGGTGTTCCAACAAGACAACGACCCCAAACACACCAGTAAACGTGCAACATCTTGGTTCCAGACCAACAAGATTGACGTTATGGAGTGGCCAGCCCAATCCCCGGATCTTAATCCAATAGAAAACTTGTGGGGTGACATCAAAAATGCAGTTTCTGAGGCAAAACCAAGAAATAGAGAAGAACTGTGGAATGTAGTCCAATCATCCTGGGCTGGAATACCTGATCACAGGGGCCAGAAGTTGGGTGACTCCATGCAACACAGATGTACAGCAGTTCTCAGAAACAGTGCGACTACAACCAAATATTCATTAAGTGATTCAAAGGAAAGCAAAATCTTCAAACATTTTTCAGTTTATATAGTGAATGTTTGAGTTTGTAAAGAAGAATACAAACACAGCTATTTTTTTGAACAGTCTAATATTCACTTTTCTTCAATTTTTTTAGAGGAACAACACAAATTTGATATATTTTTCTTCATGTTTTGATTTGGAATAGAATGTGTCATGTTCCAAATGCATTTGTGTGGATGGAAATAAAAGCTATTAGAAGGATTTTGAGCTTTATTCACTTTTTTCAACACACTGCTATTATTTTGAACACAACTGTATGAGGTGCAGTATATCGCATGTGATTCGCACAGGAACCGCACTGCATTGGAGCTGTACATTTTGTATGGCTCTATGCGCACTGCATCCACACCAAAAAGGTGCAGGGCCGTTTTTTTGGTCCGCACTAGAATCGGATCGCATAGGTATCCACACCCGTGCGATCCAATTCTGCTCATCGCACTGCATTATCCGGATGGATTTCGGAGTGTGGTTAACTTAACATACACACCCGCAGCGGTTCGCATGAACGGGGTGCGATTCTGATGCGGTGAAGAATTCGCACAGAGAACGCACCACATCAGTGTGAACCCAGCCTTATACTTTAATAGGCGTCCCCATTGGAAGATTTCACCTCTCTTCTTGTTCTGGTGACAACCTAAAAATGTTAGATGTTCATTTCCAGAGGCGGTAGTCAGCCGGAGAGACGTGGGTTTGCGATTTTGACTGAATTCTAATCCCAGGTTACATTTTACCTGCGCTGACCTGCAATTATTTCACAATAAAGCCGCCATGATGAGGACTATTATCATCACAGACACCTGGAGTGAACACTGTCCCCGGGGGAGGCTGCAGGAGGAGGGACAAGCCTGGGCATGGAGGAGCGCAGACACAACAACAGGCACTGAGAGTGCGCACAATGCCTGTTGGAGACACACACAAGGAATTCAAACAATTCACATTAGGAAAGCAGAGCCAGAGATCAGGAAGCAGCTTGTGGGGGGCGATTTATCCTGACACCCCGGCCAGGTCTTCCACAGCCTACGCCAAGCGGGAGATGGGTCAGTGTCCACATTATCGACCCGTCTTCCTGTGACTCCTGGCCCAGGATTCTCCAACAACATCGTCAGGAAAACTTACGCCATTCAGACTTGCGCTTTTATTTAATCGCCGTTCGCTTGTGAATTGGGCCGCCGTTCTCCAGTGCGATTTTTTTAAATTCCAGTTTTCTCTAATAGGTGGAGCCTGATGGGTCCCTCCCAGAGGCGTCCCTAGGGTTAGTGTCACCCGGTGCGGTAACACTTGGTGACACCCCCTCAGAATGGACCGGATCTAAGGATTGAGCATAATGGATCGGACTCCGATCCATTATGCTCAATACGCAGATCCGATCCATCCTGCGGGGATCGTCGGCCTTCTTTACAACTTACCTTTTCTTGGAGCGGGTCCGGTGTCACCCCGTATAGGTTGCATGCTGACGATCCCCGCATGATGCGGGGATCGCCGGCATGCAACCTATGCGGGGTGACACCGGTCCCACTCCAAGAAAAGGTAAATTGTAAAGAAATCCGGCGATCCCCGCAGGATAGATCCGATCCATCCTGCGGGAATCGTCGGCTTGCTTTACAACCAGGAGCGGAATGACCATTTGGAAACTCGGCACTGCCCGAGGGCTCGGGGTCAGTAGGAGGCCCCATGAGATGCCCCTGGTACCTTTATCATAGGCTTTTTTGAGTTTGGGCAAGGACACAGGGGCCCCATAATCCCCTATTGCCCGGGAACCCCATGAGTTGTCAGTCCGCCCCTGTTTACAACTTACCTTTTCATGGAGCGGGTCCAGTGTCGCCCCGTGTGGTCAGTATCACCCGGTGCGGGCCGCACCTCCCAGCACCTGCCTCGGGACGCCACTGGTCTCTCCCACAAGCACAATGATGATGTCACTGCTACATTTATAGGGTAACATCTGGGTTTGCACAGCATTTGAAGCTGAATTATATCCTTTGTGGGTATTGAGGAATATATTGAAATGAAGTTTTTGTGCCGGGCGGAGTTCAGCTTTAAGGTGCATCCAAAACCTACATGCAGCAATAAAAAAAAAAAAAAAAAAAAAAAAGGAGGATACGACGAGGGTCTAACCCTTCCACACTCCATCCAAATGGAAGGAAAAGTTTCCCCTTTAATGTGCTTGTGCCCAATATGGTGCAGTTCTTTAAACAAGGGGCCCCTCTACTCGCACCCATGTAGGGGCCCCAAGAAAGTGTCCTCAGCCTGAATAAATAGAGCGCAGGTCTCCCCGGGACTGAGACTCCTCATAGCAGAAATGTGCGGAAAGGAGGAAGATAAAGAGCAACAGATAGAGAAAAGAGTGTGGGAAATGGGAGGGACTCTGACTTCTCAGAGGCCTTTATCAGCATCATGACTGCAGACAGCGTCTATTGTCCCTGACCGCCGACTGCCCCTCCCCCGCCAAGACAAGTGCCACCGCCACCCCCCCTCCAAACAAATATTAGGACACCCAAGAAATTCCACTATACCCCCCATAACCGCCAATCAGATTCCAGCTAGTGAAGGAATAAAGAAAAACAGAATTAATTGCCATAAAGAACCAGCATGGATCTCTGTGTGCCCCTCTGTATATAGCTGCACCTTCACCTGCAAAGAGAAGCTGAAGGGGCCACAGCCTGCTGGGTCAAAGAGAAGCTGTATGGACCACAGCCTGCTGGGTCAAAGAGAAGCTGAAGGGGCCACAGCCTGCTGGGTCAAAGAGAAGCTGAAGGGGCCACAACCTGCTGGGTCAAAGAGAAGCTGAAGGGGCCACAACCTGCTGGGGCAAAGAGAAGCTGAAGGGGCCACAACCTGCTGGGGCAAAGAGAAGCTGAAGGGACCACAACCTGCTGGGGCAAAGAGAAGCTGAAGGGGCCACAACCTGCTGGGGCAAAGAGAACCTGAAGGGGCCACAACCTGCTGGGGCAAAGAGAACCTGAAGGGGCCACAACCGGCTGGGGCAAAGAGAAGCTGAAGGTACAACAACCTGCTGGGGCAAAGAGAACCTGAAGGGGCCACAACCTGCTGCGGCAAAGAGAAGCTGAAGGTACAACAACCTGCTGGGGCAAAGAGAACCTGAAGGGGCCACAACCTGCTGCGGCAAAGAGAAGCTGAAGGTACAACAACCTGCTGGGGCAAAGAGAACCTGAAGGGGCCACAACTGGCTGGGGCAAAGAGAAGCTGTATGGACCACAGCCTGCTGGGTCAAAGAGAAGCTGTATGGACCACAGCCTGCTGGGTCAAAGAGAAGCTGTATGGACCACAGCCTGCTGGGTCAAAGAGAAGCTGTATGGACCACAGCCTGCTGGGTCAAAGAGAAGCTGAAGGGGCCACAACCTGCTGGGGCAAAGAGAAGCTGAAGGGGCCACAACCTGCTGGGGCAAAGAGAAGCTGAAGGGACCACAACCTGCTGGGGCAAAGAGAAGCTGAAGGGACCACAACCTGCTGGGGCAAAGAGA
This sequence comes from Staurois parvus, assembly GCF_062004578.1. NCBI lineage: Eukaryota > Metazoa > Chordata > Amphibia > Anura > Ranidae > Staurois > Staurois parvus. The sequence goes on from NW_028318597.1 coordinate 48,487, forward strand.
AGCTGAAGGTACAACAACCTGCTGGGTCAAAGAGAACCTGAAGGGGCCACAACCTGCTGGGGCAAAGAGAACCTGAAGGGGCCACAACCTGCTGGGGCAAAGAGAAGCTGAAGGGACCACAACCTGCTGGGGCAAAAAGAAGCTGAAGGGACCACAACCTGCTGGGGCAAAGAGAAGCTGAAGGTACAACAACCTGCTGGGGCAAAGAGAACCTGAAGGGGCCACAACCGGCAGGGGCAAAGAGAAGCTGAAGGGGCCACAACCGGCAGGGGCAAAGAGAAGCTGAAGGGGCCACAACCGGCAGGGGCAAAGAGAAGCTGAAGGGGCCACAACCGGCAGGGGCAAAGAGAAGCTGAAGGGGCCACAACCGGCAGGGGCAAAGAGAAGCTGAAGGGGCCACAACCGGCAGGGGCAAAGAGAAGCTGAAGGGGCCACAACCGGCAGGGGCAAAGAGAAGCTGAAGGGGCCACAACCTGCTGGGGCAAAGAGAAGCTGAAGGGGCCACAACCTGCTGGGGCAAAGAGAAGCTGAAGGGGCCACAACTGGCTGGGGCAAAGAGAACCTGAAGGGGCCACAACCTGCTGGGGCAAAGAGAACCTGAAGGGGCCACAACCTGCTGGGGCAAAGAGAACCTGAAGGGGCCACAACCTGCTGGGGCAAAGAGAACCTGAAGGGGCCACAACCTGCTGGGGCAAAGAGAACCTGAAGGGGCCACAACCTGCTGGGGCAAAGAGAACCTGAAGGGGCCACAACCTGCTGGGGCAAAGAGAAGCCGAAGGGACCACAACCTGCTGGGTCAAAGAGAAGCCGAAGGGACCACAACCTGCTGGGTCAAAGAGAAGCCGAAGGGACCACAACCTGCTGGGGCAAAGAGAAGCTGAAGGTACAACAACCTGCTGGGGCAAAGAGAAGCTGAAGGGGCCACAACCTGCTGGGGCAAAGAGATCCTGAAGGGGCCACAACTTACTATCATAAAGAAAACCTGAGGGGACCACTGGGGTAAGGTGAACCTGAAGGGGTCACAACCTGCTGCGGTAAAAACAACCTAAAGGGGACAGCACCTGCTGAGGTAAAGATAACCTGCTTAGGCAAGGAGAACCTAAGGGGGCCCCAACTTTCAGGGATAGAGAGAATCTGAAGGGGCCACAACCTGTTGAAATAAAAAGGAACCCAAGGGGGAAACAACTGGTTGGGGTAAAGACAACTTGAAAGGGCCACAACCTTCCTGGGTGAGGCTGAAGAGACCACAGCCTTCTACGGTAAGGTTGAAGGGGTCACAATCTACTAGGGTTTGGGTGAAGTTGCCACAACCTTCTAGGGGAAGGCTGAAGGGACCACAACCTACTGGGTAAGGCTGAAAGGGGCCACAACCTTCTAGGGGAGGGCTGAAAGGGGTCACAACCTTCTAGGGTAAGGCTGAAAGGGGACACAACCTTCTAGGGTAAGGCTGAAAGGGGACACAACCTTCTAGGGTAAGGCTGAAAGGGGACACAACCTTCTAGGGTAAGGCTGAAAGGGGACACAACCTTCTAGGGTAAGGCTGAAAGGGGACACAACCTTCTAGGGTAAGGCTGAAAGGGGACACAACCTTCTAGGGTAAGGCTGAAAGGGGACACAACCTTCTAGGGTAAGGCTGAAAGGGGACACAACCTTCTAGGGTAAGGCTGAAAGGGGACACAACCTTCTAGGGTAAGGCTGAAAGGGGACACAACCTTCTAGGGTAAGGCTGAAAGGGGACACAACCTTCTAGGGTAAGGCTGAAAGGGGACACAACCTTCTAGGGTAAGGCTGAAAGGGGACACAACCTTCTAGGGTAAGGCTGAAAGGGGACACAACCTTCTAGGGTAAGGCTGAAAGGGGACACAACCTTCTAGGGTAAGGCTGAAAGGGGACACAACCTTCTAGGGTAAGGCTGAAAGGGGACACAACCTTCTAGGGTAAGGCTGAAAGGGGACACAACCTTCTAGGGTAAGGCTGAAAGGGGACACAACCTTCTAGGGTAAGGCTGAAAGGGGACACAACCTTCTAGGGTAAGGCTGAAAGGGGACACAACCTTCTAGGGTAAGGCTGAAAGGGGACACAACCTTCTAGGGTAAGGCTGAAAGGGGACACAACCTTCTAGGGTAAGGCTGAAAGGGGACACAACCTTCTAGGGTAAGGCTGAAAGGGGACACAACCTTCTAGGGTAAGGCTGAAAGGGGACACAACCTTCTAGGGTAAGGCTGAAAGGGGACACAACCTTCTAGGGTAAGGCTGAAAGGGGACACAACCTTCTAGGGTAAGGCTGAAAGGGGACACAACCTTCTAGGGTAAGGCTGAAAGGGGACACAACCTTCTAGGGTAAGGCTGAAAGGGGACACAACCTTCTAGGGTAAGGCTGAAAGGGGACACAACCTTCTAGGGTAAGGCTGAAAGGGGACACAACCTTCTAGGGTAAGGCTGAAAGGGGACACAACCTTCTAGGGTAAGGCTGAAAGGGGACACAACCTTCTAGGGTAAGGCTGAAAGGGGACACAACCTTCTAGGGTAAGGCTGAAAGGGGACACAACCTTCTAGGGTAAGGCTGAAAGGGGACACAACCTTCTAGGGTAAGGCTGAAAGGGGACACAACCTTCTAGGGTAAGGCTGAAAGGGGACACAACCTTCTAGGGTAAGGCTGAAAGGGGACACAACCTTCTAGGGTAAGGCTGAAAGGGGACACAACCTTCTAGGGTAAGGCTGAAAGGGGACACAACCTTCTAGGGTAAGGCTGAAAGGGGACACAACCTTCTAGGGTAAGGCTGAAAGGGGACACAACCTTCTAGGGTAAGGCTGAAAGGGGACACAACCTTCTAGGGTAAGGCTGAAAGGGGACACAACCTTCTAGGGTAAGGCTGAAAGGGGACACAACCTTCTAGGGTAAGGCTGAAAGGGGACACAACCTTCTAGGGTAAGGAGAACCTAAAGAGGCCACAATCTGCTATCATAAAGAGATTCTGAAGGGGCCACAACCTGCTGTGGTAAACATAACCTATTGGGGTGGGGCAAACTTAATGGGGCTATAAAAGTGGCCACAAAACGTGAGTCACGTGTTTTGCAGCAATTTCTGCACGACTTGGAATTGTGCCAATTCTGTCCGAAATCAGATTGCTCGGTGTGAACGGGGCCAAGGGCAACTTTACCAAGGCCATGTTTACATGTCTGTGTTGCAAAGGCGACGCACCTGTGTTGTAGCATGCGGCGTGGTAATGCGTTACATTAGACAAGGATGGTATTTAGCACGTTAGGGTGGGTCGGCAGCCCATTCTTCTTGAATGGCCTTCCTGATGCAACGCACGTTCGTGGCGCAACATACGTTAATGCGCAACATATGCGCTGCAAAGAAGTACATGGGCCCTAGAAGTGAAGGATATCAGCGACTTATATCAAAACAGATCTCTAATGGTTCCACCTTAAAACAGCAGATCTGAGTTTTTCCTGACTTCATAATAAATGTCAGCAGGAACAAAGGTGGAGGTGGGAGGAGCCCAGACACCCTGCAGTCAATTCCGCCCCGCCCCACCCCCCCATCTGAAAGTCCGAAAAGTGGAATAGAATTTAAAAGCTGCTTCTGCAGTTCAATAACCTGCGATCTGCATCACTTTCCTGGCCGCTCGCTCAGCTGCACCTTCAGCAAACACGGGATGCCCTGCCTTAGCACTGACTACTCCGGGGGGTGCGTGTCCTTTAAGGATCTCTCCATGCAGATTAAACAGACAGAACAGGTTTTTCCTCTGAGAGGTGAAGGTGAGGCTTGCGGCACAATCAGACTCGGGACTCTGCCACCCCTGACAACAGATCGATTCACCGCCGACCGGAACCAACAAGGAACGCTCGCCGCCCCATTATCACATAAATAGGCAAAACAACAACTGCAAGAAATAAACAACAAATCGCAATGCACGTTCCTGCGAAATGCGTCAGCATGGCATTATTCAGGCGCAAACGCAATCGAATGAAATCCATGTGGAGTGTACGTTGTTGGGGAACTACAAGTGCCAGCATGTCCCCTCAGGGAACTCCAAGTCCTAGCAGAATTCTGATTCAGGCTGGGTTCACACCTGTGCAGGTTGCATTTCACCCATTTCTGTGTTGCGTTTTTGACGCGTTTTCGGATTTTTTTTTCATTTTTTAAAAATTTTTCTTGTTGCTGGGCAGATTTAAAAATGCAAAACGCATCAAAAACTAGGCAAAAACGCAACACGTGCTTTTCTGCAGCGTTTCTGTTAAAGTCTATAGAACCAAAAACGCAACTTTTTGCGTTCCAAAAAAGTCCCTCACCCTTTCCAAAAAAAACGCACCGGACATGTGAACCTGTCCCATAGGAAATCATGTTAAATGGACTGTACTGCATTTCTGCAAAACGCTTAGGTGTGAACCTGGGGTCACGTTCCGCCACCTTTTCATGCTCCATAAATCCGATTTATTTAAACGCCGGTAAAAGTTGTCCCCCTGCCGCTTGCTTTCACTGCAGCGATCATCGGCGGCACGCATGTGATCCGCAAGCGATGACAACATTTCGGGGGCCAGATGGCTCGCAGCGCTGATATATTTTTACATACGCTGTGCGAACATATGTCTCCGAATTTGCAGCACTAAATCTTAATCTGAACGGAGGGGAGATGAAATTCCCTCCCGAGAGCCGAAGATTTGCCGCACTGTAATGGACTTCATGTGTAAAGGTCACCGACCAATCAGCAATCGTCTGCCGTTTGCACTGAGGGCGTGCGCCAATGGTGGTGGCAGCCTCAGCTCTGGGCGCTCTTCCTGCACAAGAACGCTTATAAAGTGCAGCAGACAGTTTCTTTAAGTTAAATGCCAAAGTTTGATAAGTGACGTAACGCAACGCATGGAAGCGCAATGTGATTAAAAAAAAAAAATTTTTATTGGTTTTAATCCTTTCTGGGATCTGTCGTTTCCGATAAAAACGCATAAAAACGATAAAAAGTGGCGAAAATGCATGGTAAATGCACATTGGCGCACATTTTTAATGCATTGCAGTACCTTTTTATATGCATTAGTGCCCGGTCATACTGGTGCGATTTCAGACGCAATTTGCGAAGTGAAATTGCACCTGAAATCACATCTAATGAATGTGAATGTCAGTGTCTTAACATGCGATTTTCTGCGGCCTGATTTCTAAAGTAGTCACCTACATAGAATATAATGCAAATCGCAAGAAATCGTTGTAAATCTTCACAAGTCGCAATAAAGTCTTCAGAAATCGAGCTGAAATCGCACAAAAATTGCGCAATTTTAAAGAGAGGGGAAAAATGAACTGTAATGCTTCAAAAACGCACTGGAATGCGTCAAAAATTCACCGGAATGTGCTAAAAACGTGTAAAAACCACACATGCAAAAACGCATCCGGACTACGTTTCTATAGTGTGAACCGGCCCTAAGACTACATTCAGACCCCAGGAACGTGCGCAAAAACAACACGCAGAGAAACATGCTGCACTTTGGCAGATGCGTGGCAATGGCGTTACATATTAATGGCAGCCGTACGCATGTGCAAATGCGTGCGTTTTTGTGTCCACCAAACCACGAAGTGCCGCAATCACGTTGTGATTTGGAATCGCGGGCAGAAGCGCCGTGACACATAGGTTCGTGTGTTGGGAACGTGCGCATAATCCCAACACGCCGAAAAATGTGCAGCAGGTGTGCAGCATTGTCATTGATTTTTAATGGTGCCCCCCCCACGCATGGGCAAATGCACGCGTTTTCACGTATCCCAAACCGTGTGGTGCCGCAGCCGTGCGTTTTTGGTAAAAGACGCAGGCTCCTTTCACACGTTGTGATTTGGAATCGCGGGCAGAAGCGCCGCAATTCATAGCTTCGTGTCGGGAACGTGCGCATAATTCCAACACACCGAAAAACGTGCAGCAGGTGCGCGGCATTGTCATTCATTTTTAATGGTGCCCCCCCACGCATGGGCAAATGCACGCGTTTTCACGTATCCCAAACCGTGTGGTGCTGCAGCCGTGCGTTTTTGGTAAAAGAGTCAGGCTCCTCTCACACTTTGCGATTTGGAAACACGGGCACAATCTTTGCAATTTTGGACGCGATTCCAAATCGCATGGCAATTGCAACATAACAGGCAGCGTGCGTTTTGGGTGCCATTATACTTCAATGACACCCCAAACGTGATGCGACTCTTCCGTGACTGTCGCCTTTAAAAACCTTGTGAAGCTCATCGCCCGGAAAGGAGGAGTTCCTAAATGCGCACCAGTGAATGGGCTGGCCCTATGCGACGCGCAAAATCGCGCAGCGGCGACGCTTGTTAATCTGAATGAGGCCTCAAAGACCTCTTTTCCACGTTTCTCGCGTGTAGGGGAGCCCACTGAAAAAAACCCCAAAAAACAAATAACATGCCACGCGACGCGTGGGAACGCGCCCGCGCTCAATCGCACCTGTAGGTGTGAGCCAAGCCTTACCTTCATTTCCATCCAGGGGCATGCGATGAAAGTTAGGGACTGTTCCAGCAAATCAGCGACTGGACGGAAGCGAAAGTGGCGGCGAATGACCAGTTGCTGAACTTTATTGGTATGAAATACGCCGAAATTTGAACGAGATTTGTAAAAACGCAAAGCGGCCGGAGACGTCCCCCTCCCTCCCCCTCTTTTTTGGCACCTCGTGCCTCATTGCACAATGGCCAGAAAGTTAACACTCACCTGAGAGGCAAGTCCTCCCGAGTCCGATTCCCCCCGACATCCGCCGGCGAGCCCAGAGCGGGGCGCCGCCGCCGCGGCGGGGAGAAGTTGCGTCTACCGGGGACGGAGGAGAGGGACGGAGAGCCAGCCGCAGCCACCCCGGGCTGTGTGTGAGCGGGGAGAGGTATGCATTGTGCGTGTCTGTGCAAGAAGCCTGTCAGTCAGGGGAGGACTCTGCCTTTCATGTCTGTGTGGGAAGGAGCAGGCTGCACTGAATAATTAAACAGGGAGAGCCGGAGAAAGGACGCCACTCCGCCAAGACGCTGCTGTGGCTGCGTAGATTGCAAGCTCTTGGGCCCACTCGGGTCAGCAGATCCCTCAGCAACCTCATCAGTCCTGTACGCTCGCAATGCTCCCGACCAGGGGCGGACTGACCATTTGGAAACTTGGGCACTGCCCGAGGGCCCGGGGTCAGTAGGGGGCCCCATGAGATGCCCCTGGTACCTTTTTCATAGGCTTTTTTGAGTTTGGGCAAGGACACAGGGGCCCCATGATCCCCTATTGCCCGGGGGCCCCATGAGTTGTCAGTCCGCCCTGACCATTTGGAATCTCGGACACTGCCCGAGGGCCCGGGGGCAGTAGGGGGCCCCATGAGATGCCCCTGGTACCTTTTTCGTAGGTTTTTTTGAGTTTGGGCAAGGACACGGGGGCCCCATGATCCCCTATTGCCCAGGGGCCCCATGAGTTGTCTGTCCGCCCTGACCATTTGGAATCTCGGGCACTGCCCGAGGGCCCGGGGTCAGTAGGGGGCCCCATGAGATGTCCCTGGTACCTTTTTTGTAGGTTTTTTTTAGTTTGGGCAAGGACATGGGGGCCCCATGATCCCCTATTGCCCAGGGGCCCCATGAGTTGTCAGTCCACCCTGACCATTTGGAAACTTGGGCACTGCCCGAGGGCCCGGGGTCAGTAGGGGGCCCCATGAGATGCCCCTGGTACCTTTTTCATAGGCTTTTTTGAGTTTGGCCAAGGACACAGGGGCCCCATGATCTCCTATTGCTCGGGGGCCCCATGAGTTGTCAGTCCGACCCGGACCCAACAATATTTGACTGCATGTCCTTGCTAAGGAGAGGCTTCTTAAAGGATCACTCCGCTTAAAAAAAAAAAAGAAAAAAAAAGAAAAAAAAAAATCGGTGCTGGAGAGCAAAATCTGACCTCTGGCCTTCCCTTCAGTCTGGCACAGTTGTACCGGTTCCTCTCCTGGACTGGAATGGCTTCCTCTGTTTCACCACACACTGTGAGCTATGCTCATCATGTGCATTAGAAGCTGCCGCAAGTCAGCCTAAATTCTGATCTTGAGGACACCCAGCATCATCTAGCTCTTTCCTCCCTAGCCTGACTGTCCCCGCCCATTTCTTTCATTGGGGGTTCAGTTCTTTCAATCATGGAGGCTCAGCATTACATATGGTCATTAGCTATGCATTTACAGCCTGCCTAGGAACGCCCACTCCTCCAGACTGACACCCACCCATCAAAGAATTTTAATATTTGCATACCTCCCCCACCACAAGAACCAGCCCACTGTTTGTATCAGGGCTGAGGGCTTTTGAAAGACGTACGGAGGCAGGGTGCTGTGATGTTTTTAGGAAGCTATGTACAGCACCCTGCTTACCCCTCCCACCAGCCAACATCAACGTTGCATAGAGAAGCACAGAGACCCAGTAATGATGTCACTGGGTGTAAAAAAAGGTAAGTAATGAACACCTCAAGATGAATGAAAACAGAGCCAAGAGCCGCAGTGGGGCGATCTCACCAATGGATGTGCGGGTGACTCACCCCTCCAGACTCCACCTGTAGTGGAAAATTCACTTTTGGATGAACTGGCCCTTTAAGGAGCAGCAGAGATTTTCCAGCACAATGGATATCTATGTGACCACTGGGCAATATTTAGCCTAAAATGGTGGATAGCAGAGTATGGGGGGATGGGGGCTCCATGGCTCTCACACCATGTTTCTGGATTCTGGCTGGAAGAGTGGTCAGATGTATTTTGGAGATGAAGATCTGCAGAGCTCACACCTGAGAGGGCAAAGGTCACTGGAGGGGGCAGCTCCACCTCCCAGGTCACACCTGTGAGTGGCAGGTGTTCAGCACCAGGCTCCGCCTTCTCCTGTCAACTTCAGCGATTACAGGGCTCTGTCTGCTCTATATGGGAAAAACAGCTGAATCAGCATAAGCAGAGTGTACAGAGTGTGAGCTCTGCGGGCCAGCCATGGACAAAGAGGGAGCTGGGAGAGACAGAATGGTAGATGATCCATACACAGCCCTTGTAAATCAGACAGAACAACTAATATTACCACTAACTATCTACTAACCTTACACCTAACTACCTACTAACTTCAACAATAAGAACCCGCTAACCTCACCACTGACAACCTACCAATCTCACCACTGACAACCTACCAATCTCACCACTGACAACCTACCAATCTCACCACTGACAACCTACTAACCTCACCACTAAGAGCCTACTAACCTTACCACTATGAATCTGCTAACCTCAACAGTGACAACCTACTAACCTCACCACTAAGAACCTACTAACCCTACACCTAACTACCTACTAACCTCACCACTAAGAGCCTACTAACCTCACCACTGACAACCTACTAACCTCACCACTAAGAACCTAATAACCTTACCACTAAGAGCCTAATAACCTCACCACTGACAACCTACTAACCTCACCACTGACAACCTACTAACCTCACCACTAAGAACCTAATAACCTTACCACTAAGAGCCTACTAACTTCAACACTGACAAGCTACTAACCTCACCACTGACAAGCTACTAACCTCACCACTGACAACCTACTAACTCTACACCAAACTACCTACTAACCTCACCACTAAGAACCTACTAACCTCACCACTAAGAACCTACTAACCTCACCACTGACAACCTACTAACCTTACCAGTGACAACCTACTAACCTCACTACTAAGAACCTACTAACCCTACACCTAACTACCTACTAACCTCACCAATTAGAACTTACTAACCTCACCACTAAGAACCTACTAACCCTACTCCTAAACTACCTACTAACCTCACCAATTAGAACTTACTAACCTCACCACTAAGAACCTATTAACCCTACACCTAGCTACCTACTAAGCTCACCACTAAGAACCTACTAACTTTACCATTAACTACCTACTAACCCACATCTAACCACCTACTAAGCTCATTACTAAGAACCTACTAAGCTCACCACCGGGAGCCTACTGACTTTACCATTAACAACCTACTAACCCCACACCTGACTATTGACCTTACCACTAAGAACCTACTAACCTCACCACTAACTACCAACCAACCAACCTTACCACTAAGAACCTACTAACTTCACCACTTAGAACATACTAACCTTACCACTGACAACCTACTAACTTTACCACCAACTACCTTCTAACCTTACCACTAAGAACTTACTAACTTTACCATTAGCTACTAACCCCACACCTAACTGACTATTGACCTCAACACTAAGAACCTACTAACCTCACCACTTAGAACATACTAACCTCACCACTAACTACCAACCAACCTTACCACTAAGAACCTACTAACGTCACCACTTAGAACATACTAACCCTACCACTAACTACCTACTAACCTCACCACTGACAACCTACTAACCTCACCACTGACAACCTACTAACTTTACTTTTAACTACCAACTAACCCAGTACCTAATCGCCTACTAACCTCACCACTAAGTACCCACTAAGGCAGCAATGGGCAAACTACGGCCCGGCGGACCTTTTAATCCGGCCCGTGGAGCGTGATACTGTCAGGATAGCTATCAGGATGTGTGTAGGCGGGGCAGCGTGACGAACGTGAGGGGAGCTAGGTTCCTCTCACAGTCCGCCCTGAAGACCGGAACGGCGCGGGAACACGGCGAGAGGAACGCGCGGAGCAAAGGTAAGTAAATTGACACAGGGGGGACTTGGGGACTTAATATGGGGAATGAATTACTATAGGGGGGATGAATTACTATGGGGGATGAATTACTATATGGGGGATGAATTACTATGGGGGGATGAATTACTATGGGGGGATGAATTACTATATGGGGGATTAATTACTATGCTTACTATGGGGGAATATTACTATACTTACTAGGGATGACACATACACATCATTCATCTACTCTTGGTCTGGCCCCCGGGTCCAATATATGAACCCATTGCGGCCCTCAAGTCAAAACGTTTGCCCACCCCTGCACTAAGGCAAGCCAGAGAGAGGAACAGTAAAGTACAATCACAGTGTAGCACCAACAGAAACCCACGTCACCCCACATCAAAACTGAGACAACAATACCCTACTGAGGCCAAATCCCCTCAAAAGAGGCCACATCACCCCACTGCGGATACATCAACCCACCAAGGCCACATTACCCCACTGAGGCATTATCTCCGCAGTGAGACCATATCCACCAAATGAGGCCACATCACACCTTTTGAGGCCACATATTTCCACTGAGGACACATCACCCCACTGAGATCTCATCACCTCATAGTGGACACATCATCCCACTGAGGTCCCATCACCCCACTGAGGACACATCACCACACTGAGGTCCCATCACCTCATAGTGGACACATCAAGCCACGGAGGTCCCACCACCCAATAGTGGATACATCACCCCACTGAATACACATCACCTCACTGAGATCTCATCACCCCATAGTGGACACATCATCCCACTGAGGTCCCATCACCCCATAGTGGACACATCACCACACTGAGGTCCCATCACCCCATAGTGGACACATCACCCCATAGTGGACACATCACCCCACTGAGGTCACATCACCCCATAGTGGACACATCACCCCACTGAGGTCCCATCACCCCACTGAGGTCCCATCACCCCATAGTGGACACAGCACATATTTCCTCTGAGGACACATCACCCCACTGAGATCTCATCACCCCATAGTGGACACATCATCCCATTGAGGTCCCATCACCCCACTGAGGACACATCACCACACTGAAGTCCCATCACCCCACTAAATACACATCACCTCACTGAGGACACATCATCCCACTGAGGTCCCATCACCCACACTGAGGACACATCACCCCATAGTGGACACATCACCCCACTGAGAACACATTACTTCACTGAGGCCACATGACCCTAAGGAGGCAAAACCACCCCAGGGAGGCCACATGACGAAGGCCCATATCATACACTGGATGCCGATGTCCCCAGTATACTCAGCACACTCTGTACTCTGTACACACCATCATACCGACACTTTACTGTCAGTCTGCTATGAACTCACTGCCAACCCATCACACCACACAGAGAAAACCCAAACAATGTCTGCCGAATACCGCCAGAGGATATATAACTATCACATGATTCATAGTATGATACATGATGAGAACACGTATTCACATGTACATACACCGCGCCAGCCAAGATCATCAATCAGTGACATTATTAATGGAAAGGGAGGAAAGATCTCCTGTACAATGAGAAGTGATGTCTCAGATGTCAGTTAGAGAGATATCACAGAATGAAACTCTACCAGTGGATGGCCAGCTTTGGTCAAGCATTGATTGGTTGTGGTGGGCTCTCTTTAGTCAAAATATTGATTGGTTGTGGTGGGCTCTCTTTGGTCAAAGTATTGATTGGTTGTGCTGGGCTCTCATAGACGGTGTTAATAAATAAGCCCCACACCTTCACCCTATTTGTGATCAATCCCAGCACATGATATAATATTGATACATTGTATTACCTGATCGGAATCTCATGGCTTCTCTCTAGTCTGTGGCTATCTGTAGAGTGAAAGTCCACAAAGTGGTCACTGGGCTCCAGACCCCCGAGACCTCCTCCTCCCCCTTCCCAGCCCTCTATGTACAGTACTATAGAGGGCTCTGACCCCTCACCCACAGGAGACCCACCCCCACCCCAGACCCCACTCCCCCTCTACACAATGCACACAGCTGGGTTATCACTTATCACATACACACACATCACAAGGAGACCCCAACCTGGCAGGACATCTGAGACATGGGTCACCTCTGTCGGCCATATATGTCATTGCTTTCATTTTACATATATATATAAAAAAAAGTAATCCTGAGAATTCCCCAAGACTTTGAATGAACTTGCTGAGCAGGTGTCATCTGCATACCACCACAGTTTCCATTGTTCTCCTTCACCGCAGTCCACCCCTGGAGGCCAGTGAAAATGCTGCTATGCAGATGCCAATGTTCGGAAAGTCATTACTGCCTCAGCTCTGGGGACAAGTGCAGGGGTTTTAGAGAAATTGATTTTGCAGGTGAAGTTTCTTCAAAATTCCCTATTTTGTAACAAAGCCATAAGGTCAGCCAGCAGGCAACTGTCATTTAGCAGCAAATGGTATTTCTTTCCTTTCTGAATTGCTGTAGAACATCGTTGAGGTGGGACACTTCGCAGGCAGGTTGAGGTGGGACACTTCGCAGGCAGGTTGAGGTGGGACACTTCGCAGGCAGGTTGAGGTGGGACACTTCGCAGGCAGGTTGAGGTGGGACACTTCGCAGGCAGGTTGAGGTGGGACACTTCGCAGGCAGGTTGAGGTGGGACACTTCGCAGGCAGGTTGAGGTGGGACACTTCGCAGGCAGGTTGAGGTGGGACACTTCGCAGGCAGGTTGAGGTGGGACACTTCGCAGGCAGGTTGAGGTGGGACACTGAACAGGCAGCCCCAAAAACGCAGCAGTGTGCATGAGGCCTTACCAGTCTAAGTGTGAATATGGTTTTTGTTCAGGAAAAATCGTGCATATAGTAAAGCGCATGTGTATCCTGACATCGAACGCCCAATTTGAAACATGAACATGGCAATCGAATAAAGGATTATAGGAAATTTGTTGAGTACGTAATGGTACCATGGAAGGCTCCGAAGATCGATTTATCTGACTTTCCGTACAAACATTTGAGTAGATTCTACTGGTGTATGGCCACCTTAACACTTATTTTACCTGCTTTGTACATAGTATTTTTTTTTTTTTTTGCTTTGCTGTCATCAAAGGGGTTAATCTTGCATTTGGAATCCCCTGTATAGTCAGTTTCATGCGGTGGCGTATTTCATTCGAATTTGCCGCAAAAGATTTTCCACCATCGGTGAGACGGTTAGCGCTTATTCCCTAATAAATGATGACAAAGTGACCTCATATCCAGCTGGCGTGGTCACCAATCCCCCGGCGTGCCCTCCTCGGTTGGGTCTCCTGGCAGCGTGCTCACCCGGGAGGATTTCAGGCAGATCCAGCTGGAGGCCTGACATAAACACATTGCTGGTGGGACAGGGCCATCACCCGGGAAACTGTCCCCTCCCCACCTCCCGTGCCACGCCATGCCCAGAGCGGCCCCCACCACCAACTTCAGGGGCCAGAGAGGAAGGTGGGGCGCTACCAGCCCACCGAATACACAGAGAGTCTCTGGGCGATGCAACTACCACCACAGAAATTCAGCTTCGGCTGGGGATACCTGCTCACTGCAGTGGCTGCCAACTGAAACTCTGTACAGAAGGCTGGGGGTTTAGTAAATGCAAAAGATAAAGTAGCAAAAAAGAAACAAAACAAAGTAAAAAACAAAACAAAGTAACAAAAAAAAAAAAAGTAACAAAAGAGAATCAAAGCCAAGTAACAAAAAAAAAAGTTAAGCACTGGATCTTATAGATTCACATAGTATCTGCACATGTGCGGGGATTTAGCACTAGATCCTTTAGACTCACATAGTATCTGCGCATGGGTGGAAATTTAGCACTGGATCTTATAGAATCACATAGTATCTGCGCATGTGCAGGGGGTTTAGCACTGGATCCTATAGACTCACATAGTATCTGCGCATGCATGTGGGGGGGGGGTTTGCACTGGATCCTATAGACTCACATAGTATCTGTGCATTTGCGGGGGGATTAGTACTGGATCCTATAGACTCACATAGTATCTGCGCATGTGCGGGGGGTTTAGCCCTGGATCCTATAGACTCACATAGCATATGCGCATGCGTGGGAATTTATCACTAGATCCTATAGACTCACATAGTATCTGCACATGTGCGGGGGGTTTAGCACTGGATCTTATAGACTCACATAGTATCTGCGCATGTGCGGGGGGTTTAGCACTAGATCCTATAGACTCACATAGTTTCTGCACATGTGCGGGGTTTAGCACTGGATCCTATAGACTCACATAGTATCTGTGCATGCGCGGGGGGTTTAACACTGGATCCTATAGACTCACATAGCATATGCGCATCCATGAGAATTTAGCACTGGATCCTATAGACTCACATAGTATCTGCACATGTTTGGGGGGTTTAGCACTGGATCCTATAGACTCACATAGTATCTGAGCACAGGGGTGGACTGACAACTCATGGGGCCCTGGGCAATAGGGGATCATGGGGCCCCTGTGTCGTTGCCCAAATTCAAAAAAGCCTATGAAAAAAAAGGTACCAGGGGCTCACATAGTATCTGCACATGTGCGGGGGGTTTAGCACTGGATCCTATAGACTCACATAGTATCTGTGCATGCGTGGGAATTTAGCACTGTATCCTATAGACTCACATAGATATGCGCAGAAATTTAGCACGGGATCCTATAGACCCACATAGTATCTGCGCATGAGTGGGAATTTAGTACTGGATCCTACAGACTCACATGGTATCTGCGCATGCATGGGGGGGGGGGGGGGTTTGCACGGGATCCTATAGACTCACATAGTATCTGCGCATGCCCGGAAATTTGGCACTGGATCCTGTAGATTCACATGGTATCTGCACATGCGGGGGGTTATACACTGGATCCTGTAGACTCACATGGTATCTGCACATGCGGGGGGTTATACACTGGATCCTGTAGACTCACATGGTATCTGCACATGCGGGGGGTTATGCACTGGATCCTGTAGACTCACATGGTATCTGCACATGCGGGGGGTTTAGCACTGGGTCCTATAGACTCATGGAGAATCTGCGCATGCATGGGGGTTTAGCACTGGGTCCTATAGACTCACGGAGAATCTGAGCATGCATGGGGGTTTAGCTCAATTTATATGCTAACGAGCTGTGGGTCTCTGCCACATCTTATTGACTCACATGCACAAAATACGCACAGATATCACAAAAGCATATGTCACCTCTGCCTAGGTCGGTGCTATAAACTATAACAATAAAGAAATGTTTTTTATTCCAATTGTTTACAAGGGAGGGGGAGGAGTCAAAGGAGACAAAGTGCTTTTCATGGGTGAAGGTCCCCTTTAAGGATACGCAGCCGAGGCACAACGATCTATTGTATATTCCTGGCTGCCGTTACCTGCGTCTGAGACACTGACCAATCATACTGAAAGCCGTGTCAACTGTAGAATATGCAGGGTGAACGCAGCTGTGACATAGCCGCCCTCCAGCCATACAAATCCTCAGTCCAGGTTCACATCTATCCATGCTTGAAATTAGTCCTTGTCTTAGCCCTGGTTCACACTTATGTGGTGCGTTTTCTGTGCGATTTCCGCACTGCATCAGAATTGCACCCCGTTCATATGAACCACTGCGGGTGTGTATGTTAAGCTAACGACACCCTGAAAGTGGCCCGCAAAACGCGGTGCGATGTGCAGAATAAGATCGCATAGGTGTGAATACCCATACGATCCGATTCTAGTGCGGACGAAAAAAAAAATGCGTCCTGCACGTTTTTGGAGCGGGTGTGCTGTGATTAGAGCCATACAAAACCGCACCGCATTCCTGTACAAATCACATGCGATTTGTGTGCAGTTCCTCTGCGAATCACATGCGATATACCGCACCGCATATATGTGAACCCGGTCTTAAAGTGGTATTAAACCCAGCAGCAAACATATATTAAATCTTACCAATTCTTAGATGCGGTGGCTGCATTAGTGTTCTTTTTTAGGCTTTCTTCTATTTTTCACCTGGTGATCCAGTCAGCAAGTCAATTGTTTTTCAACAGAACGAGCTCTCTTGCTGTTACAGGGATAGGACAAACCATTTACCACTGACAGGGGTGCTTACAATGATTAGCTTTTATTCATTTATGTAAAACCTTTATCCTAAAAGAGAAAACAAACGGTTTGCTGTAATTGATTATAAAGTGTGAGCTGCAGTTTGCCTTCAATGTGTTAGTGTATGTAAATATGCTAGTACAACACTGGATATAACTGGATACTAACATTTATAGGTAAAGTTGATCCAGGGAATATCTGATTACCTCTCGGGGAATCAGGAAGGAATTTTTTCCCCTGCAGGAGCAAATTGGATCATGCTTTGGTGGTTTTTTTTGCCTTCCTCTGGATCAACTGTGGGTGTAGGATTGTAACTTTTTTTTTTATGGTTGAACTTTTGCCTTTTATTTATTTATTTCAGGTACTTATATAGCGCCATCAATTTAGGCAGCATTTTACATATATATTGTACATTCACATCAGTCCCTAACCCTCAAGGGGAGTATAATCTAAGGTCCCTAACCTTCAAGGGGCGTACAATCTAAGGTCCCTAACCCTCAAGGGGCGTACAATCTAAGGTCCCTAACCCTCAAGGGGCGTACAATCTAAGGTCCCTAACCCTCAAGGGGCGTACAATCTAAGGTCCCTATCTCACATTCATACATACACATACTAGGGCCAATTTAGACAGGAGCCAATTAACCTACCAGCATGTCTTTGGAGAGTGGGAGGAAACTGGAGTACCTAGAGAAAACCCACACAGGCACAGGGAGAACATGCAAACTCCAGGCAGGAGGTGCAGTGGCTGGGATTCAAACCAACGACCCAACGTACTGCAAAATGGAAGGGCTAACCATTTAGCCACTGTGCTGCCCCATTATCAGCCAGACTAACTATGGAACTATGTAACACTCCCTTCCCCCCCAGACTGACAATGCTGCTGTCCAAAGGTGCCCCCTGTACTCCTGCCTTCAGAGTGGGGGCGCTCTAATACAGGAGGCCAGATCACCAGGTAAAATCAGAAGGGAAAAAAAAATCTTAAAGAAAAAAAGAAGAAAAAACTAATGCAGCCACCACATCTAATGATTGGTAAGCTGCAATCTATGACATTTTTGCTTTGGGATTTAATACCGCTTTACACTGGATCCAACCTTGAAATTGTACGACTTCACTTGGAGTGGTGGGATTTCAAAGTCGCATGTCAGCGACTTCATGCCCATATGTCTATGTGAGTTGCACCTGAAATCGCAAAAAATAGCGCAGGAACTACTTTATTTCAGGTACTTACATAGCGGCGTCAATTTACGCAGCGCTTTACATATATATTGTACATTCACATCAGTCCCTAACCCTCAAGGGGCGTACAATCTAAGGCCCCTAACCCTCAAGGGGCGTACAATCTAAGGCCCCTAACCCTCAAGGGGCGTACAATCTAAGGCCCCTAACCCTCAAGGGGCGTACAATCTAAGGCCCCTAACCCTCAAGGGGCGTACAATCTAAGGCCCCTAACCCTCAAGGGGCGTACAATCTAAGGCTCCTAACCCTCAAGGGGCGTACAATCTAAGGCTCCTAACCCTCAAGGGGCGTACAATCTAAGGCCCCTAACCCTCAAGGGGCGTACAATCTAAGGCTCCTAACCCTCAAGGGGCGTACAATCTAAGGCCCCTAACCCTCAAGGGGCGTACAATCTAAGGCCCCTAACCCTCAAGGGGCGTACAATCTAAGGCCCCTAACCCTCAAGGGGCGTACAATCTAAGGCTCCTAACCCTCAAGGGGCGTACAATCTAAGGCCCCTAACCCTCAAGGGGCGTACAATCTAAGGCCCCTAACCCTCAAGGGGCGTACAATCTAAGGCTCCTAACCCTCAAGGGGCGTACAATCTAAGGCCCCTAACCCTCAAGGGGCGTACAATCTAAGGCCCCTAACCCTCAAGGGGCGTACAATCTAAGGCCCCTAACCCTCAAGGGGCGTACAATCTAAGGCCCCTAACCCTCAAGGGGCGTACAATCTAAGGCCCCTAACCCTCAAGGGGCGTACAATCTAAGGCCCCTAACCCTCAAGGGGCGTACAATCTAAGGCCCCTAACCCTCAAGGGGCGTACAATCTAAGGCCCCTAACCCTCAAGGGGCGTACAATCTAAGGCCCCTAACCCTCAAGGGGCGTACAATCTAAGGCCCCTAACCCTCAAGGGGCGTACAATCTAAGGCCCCTAACCCTCAAGGGGCGTACAATCTAAGGCCCCTAACCCTCAAGGGCGTACAATCTAAGGCCCCTAACCCTCAAGGGGCGTACAATCTAAGGCTCCTAACCCTCAAGGGGCGTACAATCTAAGGCTCCTAACCCTCAAGGGGCGTACAATCTAAGGCCCCTAACTCACATTCATACATACACATAGTAGGGCCAACTTTCAAAATCAGTGCAACTCTGACTTGACCGGTTCCATTGCTGACAATAGGGTGCGACTTGTCATGCGATTTCAAACTGTCAAATCACATGACGAGTCGCACCGGTGTACACCAGGGCTTCATCCACTTTTTTTTTTTTTTTAATGTTTACATATTTTTATTATTTTATTGGAAATCTCAGCGCATAAAAACGCACAGAATAATGGACATGCTCCATTTTTTAAACTCAGTGCAACCCAACACAGGGATCCGGTCAGTCCCTTACCTGCAGATCCTGTTGCTGAGGCGTCCTCGCTGACAATGTCCTCACTGTGGGCGGCGGACGTGGCGGTGTAGGGGGGTCCCATACTGGTACTGCTGTCTTCATAATTGGCCTCTGAGCTGCTCTGTGATGGCAATGCAGGGCGTCTGTATGGGCTGCGACTGAAGGAACGCCATTCCGATGCTCTTGAAGGGGAGCCTGATGTACAGAAATATCACAGAAGCTCGCGTTACGACCCTTTACAAGAAAAGCCTTCCTAAAATCACCTTCACCTTGTGCACAGTGCAGCTGACAGCAGCCTCAATCTCCTAAACCCCACCCAGAATTATGTGGAAGGCTGTTGGAAGTCAGTGGGGGGAGGTGCACTGTCTGTATCCCGCCCCCACTAATATGTTAATTAGCTGAACTCCTAAACCACACCCAGAATTATCTATATGGCAATTGGCAGTCAGTGGGTGAAGCTACAGTGTCTTTACCACACCCTCATTAATGTTAATTAGCTGATCTGGTAAACCACACCCAGAATTATTTGTAAGGCCATTGGTAGTCAGTGGGGGGGAGGTGCACTGTCTGTATCCTGCCCCCATTATTAATATGTTAATTAGCCGAACTCCTAAACCACACCCAGAATTATTTGTAAGTATTGGCAGTCAGTGGGGGAGCTGCAGGTTTTTCACCCCACCCCCAATATTAATATGTTCATTAGCTGAACAGCCATAGGGGGCAGCAGTGCCTTTGCCCTGCCCTCACTATAGACAAGTTGATTAGCCGATTTCCTAAACCACACCCAGAATTATTTGTATGGCAATTGGCAGTCAGTGGGTGAGGCTATAGTGTCTTTACCACACCCTCATTAATGTTAATTAATGATCTCCTAAACCACACCCAGAATTATTTGTAAGTATTGGCAGTCAGTGGAGGAGCTGATGGTTCTTCACCCCGCCCCCACTATTAATATGGTAATTAGCTGATCTCCTAAACCACACCCAGGATTATTAGTAAGTATCGGCAGTCAGTGGGGGAGTAGCAGGTTCTTCAGCCCACCCCCAATATTAATATGTTAATTAGCTGATCTCCTAAACCACTCCTAGGATTATTAGTAAGTATCGGTAGTCAGTGGGGGAGTTGCAGGTTCTTCACCCCGCCCCCAATATTAATATGTTAATTAGCTGATCTCCTAAACCACACCCAGGATTATTAGTAAGTATCAGCAGTCAGTGGGGGAGTAGCAGGGTCTTCAGCCCGCCCCCAATATTAATATGTTAATTAGCTGATCTCCTAAACCACACCCAGGATTATTAGTAAGTATCGGCAGTCAGTGGGGGAGTTGCAGGTTCTTCAGCCCGCCCCCAATATTAATATGTTAATTAGCTGATCTCCTAAACCACTCCTAGGATTATTATTATTATTATTATACAGTATTTATAAAGCGCCAATAGTTCGCTCAGCGCTCTACATTACAAAGGGGGACAGAACATGTGACAGAACAATACCAATACAATGCAAAACATGAGGGGATTGAGGGCCCTGCTCTTTCGAGCTTACAATCTAGGAGGGAGGGGATGGTGGCACAGGAGGAGATAGCTGTGGGGGATGGAGTGGTAGGAAGAGTGGAGGAGGTCGGCAAGTTAGCAGGGGGTGGGGTAGGCTTCCCTGAAGAGATGGGTTTTCAGGGTGCGCCTAAAGGAGAGGAGAGTAGGTGATAATCTGATGGGTTGGGGCAGGGAGTTCCAGAGGATGGGTGACACCCTGGAGAAGTCGTGGAGGCGGGCATGGGAGGAGGAGACCAGGGAACTAGAGAGAAGGAGGTCTTGTGAGGAGCGGAGTGTGCGTGCTGGGCGGTACTTGGATATTAGGTCAGTGATGTAGTTCGGGGCAGTGTAGTGGACGGCTTTGTACGTCAGCGTTAGGATTTTGAATTTGATCCGTTGCGCAATCGGAAGCCAGTGGAGGGATTGGCAGAGGGGGGTGGCGGAGACAGAGCGGTTGGAAAGGTGGATGAGTCTGGCAGCTGTATTCAGGATGGACTGAAGCAGGGATAGCCAGCGGCGAGGCAGGCCAGTGAGGAGGGAGTTGCAGTAGTCGAGTCGTGATATGATGAGGGAGTGGATGAGCTGTTTAGTGGTTTCTGGAGTTAGGAACGTGCGGATTTTGGCGATGTTGCGGAGGTGGAGTCTGCATGAGTTTGTTAAAGATTGGACTTGGGGCTGGAAGGATAGGTTGGAGTCCAGAATGACACCCAGTACTCTGGCCTGCGGGGCGGGTTTGATGGTAGCGTTGTTGGATGTGACGGAGAAATCAATGGGGGGTGGTGTCCGGGCTGGGGGGAAGACAAGAAACTCGGTTTTGGAGAGGTTCAATTTAAGGAAGTGGAGCGACATCCAGTCTGATATGTCGCTCAGTAGGTGTGTGATTCGGGCTGAGACCAAGGGGGTGAGGTGGGGGGTTGAGAGATAGATTTGTGTGTCGTCGGCATAGAGGTGGTAGTTGAAGCCGTGAGAGTGTATGAGTTGGCCAAGGGAGGAGGTATAGATGGAGAAGAGAAGGGGCCCGAGGACAGAGCCTCGAGGGACCCCAACAGAGAGGGGGAGTGAGGGGGAGGTGGTAGCATTATAGGTAACGCTGAAGGAGCGTTGTGACAGGTAGGATGAGAGCCAGGAGAGAGCAGAATCTCTGAGGCCGAGGGAGTGTAGTTTTTTGAGGAGGAGGGGGTGGTCGACTGTGTCGAAGGCAGCGGAGAGGTCAAGGAGTAGGAGCACTGAATAGTGGCCATTAGCTTTGGCGGTTAGCAGGTCGTTGGAGAGTTTGAGTAAGGCAGTTTCGGTGGAGTGTAGGGGACGGAAGCCGGACTGTAGGGGATCGAGGAGGTTGTTGTCGTTGAGGTGAGAGCATAGGCGGGTGTAGACTAGGCGCTCGAGAAGTTTAGATGTAAATGGGAGCAGGGAGATGGGTCTGAGGTTGTTCGGGTCATTGGGGTTCAGGGAGGGCTTTTTAAGTATGGGGGTGATGTGTGCATGTTTCAGAGGGGAGGGGAAAGTGCCGGAGGAGAGGGAGAGATTGAAGATGTGGGTGAGGGAGCGTAGGATGGAGGGGGAGGGGGGTCGTAGGAGTTGTGCGGGGATAGGGTCGAGGGGGCTGGTGGTGAGGCATTATTAGTAAGTATCGGCAGTCAGTGGGGGAGTAGCAGGGTCTTCAGCCCGCCCCCAATATTAATATGTTAATTAGCTGATCTCCTAAACCACACCCAGGATTATTAGTAAGTATCGGCAGTCAGTGGGGGAGTTGCAGGTTCTTCAGCCCGCCCCCAATATTAATATATTAATTAGCTGATCTCCTAAACCACACCCAGGATTATTAGTAAGTATCGGCAGTCAGTGGGGGAGTTCCATGTTCTTCACCCCGCCCCCACTATTAATATGTTAGCCGATATCCTAAACCCCACCCAGAATTTTTTGCTCAGACTGGGAGTGGGAGAGGCAGTACCTGGGGCCAGTCAGATGTCCTGTATTCAAATATAAATACAAACAAGCAGCATGCTGACAGGAGGAGAGAGCAGAAAGACAACCAATCAGTCTGCTGCTGCTTCTCCACTGTACAATTACAGGCCAGGGGGTGGGAAAGTGACCTACAATGTTTGAGAACAGCAGTATAGAAGTCAGGTTGGCTTTCAAGGTGTAAATCTCAGGACAGGCTGGACAGGAATACAAATCCTTTGGCAGATAAATCAGCTGTTTGCCTGGAGTTCCGTTTGTATCTCCACAGCAGAAACGGTAATAATATTTTGTGACCAATGAGGGAGGGGGTCTGAGCGCGGCGCGCCACAGATATATGAAGTTTCAGACGGCAGGAGGTAATAACACGATGCAAAATTACCGCCCGTGATATTTATGTTTTTTATCTGTCCGCCATCAGCACCGCGCTCCTATAACTACAGCGCCGGTTTTATCTACAATGTAATTTCCTGGCGGAGTCTTGGATGGCGTGGACAGCCATGATAATGAGATCGCAAAAAATGCAATAATCTTTCTAAAGGAAAACTCAGATTTTAACCCTTTTTTCTTCAGAATGGAAGCGAGGATGTTTCCAGATCACTTTACTTCAGGAGCTTATTCACAAAGCACAATTGGGGGGGGGTTTACTAAAACTGGAGAGTGCAAAATCTGGTGCAGCTGTGCATAGTAACCAATCAGCTTCCAGGTTTTACCCCAGGTTCACACCAATGCATCTTCTGCAGAGTTTTGCAGAAACGCACAGCAGTCCATTTAACATGATTTCCTATGGGACGCGTTCACATCTCCGCTTTTTCACCCGGTGCGTTTTTTTTTAAAGGGTCAGGGCGGATCACACTATAGAAATGCAGTCCAGATGCGTTCTGGATGCGTTTCTGCATGCGCATTTTCAACGCATTCCGTTGCGTTTCTGATACAATTTTGACAAGTTCCAGTATGTTTTTTATGCATTCCAGTTCATTTTTCCCCTCTCTTTTTCTTCAACTTAAATAAGAACATGTACGTTCCAGTGTGTTTTTGGCGCCTTCCAGTGCGTTTTTGATGTGTTTTACCACGTTCCAGTACAGTTCTGTGCAGAAAAAATGCAGCATGTTCTACTTTTTTTTTTCTGCAAGCAGAACGCACTGAAACTGCAAGCACTGATGTGAACGATGACATTGACAACCATATAACCTACTCTCTGTGTGTTTTGGATGCAGAAAAAAGCAACTGAAACGCATGTAGTGTGAACTGACCCTCAGGGACTTTTCTGAATGCAAAAAGTTGCGTTTTTGGTTCTATAAACTTCAATGGAAGCACTGCTGAAAAGCATGCAGTGCGTTTTTCTGTTTTATATTGGCCTAGCAACAAGAGAAAAAAAAAAGCGAAACGCATCAAAAACACATCAAAAAAGCATCAAAAACGCATGTGCAAAAATGAAAACCGCAAAGCAAAATGCAATGCAGAAACAGCTGAAACACTGTGCGTTTTGGATACAGGAAAAAACCAACTGAAACGCATGTAGTGTGAACTTGTCCTCAGGGACTTTTTTGAATGTAAAAAGTTGCATTTTTTGTTCTATAGACTTCAATGGAAGCACTGCTGACAAGCATGCAGTGCGTTTTTCTGTTTTAAATTGGCCTAGCAACAAGAGAAAAAAAAAGCGAAACGCATCAAAAACACATCAAAAAAGCATCAAAAACGCATGTGCAAAATGAAAAACGCAAAGCAAAATGCAATGCAGAAACGGCTGAAACACTGTGCGTTTTGGATGCAGGAAAAAAGCAACTGAAACGCATGTAGTGTGAACTGGCCCGGGACATTTTGGAATGCAAAAAGTTGCATTTTTTGTTGGAAATGCTGCAGAAAAGCATGTAGTGCATTTTTCCGTTTTAAATCTGCCTAGCAACAAGAAAAAAAAAAAGACCCCCCCCGCAAAGTGTATCAAAAACGAGTAAAAAAAAAACATCAAAAACGCATGTTCAAAAAATGCAAAACGCAATGCAGAAACGGCTGAAACACAACCTGCAGAGGTGTAAACTTTGGGTTATTGTCAAAGCTCCCATGCACAGATGCACCAGATTTTGCACTCTCCAGTTTTAGTAAATGGACCCAAACATGCGTTATTGTGGGAGCAGCGTTTCTGCATTGGTAAATAGCATTGCACCGCTTGTTTTTTTTTTAGCTCTTTCCATTTTTATATGTCATTCTGTAGTGCAGCAGAGTGCTGCAACATCTTTACGTGCGTTGTGGCACATTTTTGTGTGCTTCCCTGCTAAAAAATGCAGCATGCCTACATTTTTCCTCAATGCACACCTAGCAATGCTGTGGTGTCAGTTGGTCACATAGACAGAATTTTGTATTTGCTGCTTCCTTCTACACTGATCTGCGTTGACCAACACACTGGGGGGGGGCTGGCTGTTTAAAAAAAAGAAAAGCAGAGTTATTCATCCTGGGAAACTGCATGTACGAACGTTCGTTCTGAGCGGATGCGGGCAAAATCAACTGTTACTGGGCTATTATGGGTCCAGGTCAGATGTTCTTCATTCATCAAAAGAATGAGAATCGGAAATATACCACATTATGGCCACTAGATGGGGATAATGATCATAGGAAAAAAATAAAGACTACTTTGCGTCCTAGGCAAGACCAGCTACTTGCGCTCCCCCCCATAAAAAAAAAGGAAATTTTTTTTTTCTAAAAAGTAGAAAATATTGAATCAGTAAAACATGAAACTGCTAAATTTCTTTTAATTTGCAAAACTAAGTGCCATAAGACCCCACCAGGACCAATATTAACCAGTGTCAGTGATGGACTGCATCTGTGGCTGGCAGTGGCAGGGTGACGGTTGCAGTGAATGGAGGAGGATGGATCCACACTCTGACAGATCCCACATCCACAGATCCCAGATCCCAGACTTGAATTCCCCGGGCAATGGGGGGAGGTAAAATGCTGTGACAGCAGACAGCTGAGCTGAGCGATCCCACACAGTGACAGATCCGACACAACACACCACCACCAACACTGACACAGATCAGCAGGCACTAGAAGAGCAGGCTGTGGGATGGTGATGATGTCATCACTCACTGACACATTACACATGTGATGGATGGCTGGCTGGGTCACACTCACACAGATAAGAGACATCAGACATTACCTTCCTCCGTTGGCGCAGCTCCGCCTCCTCTGATGAATGGGAAGAGAAGGGCTGGAACTCCACAGTGATCAGCAGCCACCAGCCGGCTTGCAGTAAAGGACTGAGTCTGAGAGGAACACTGGAATGAGCGGCAGCTCAGCTACTACACTGGCCCCAGACACCCGGCATCTTACTCTGTGCTTTCTTCCCCCCCTCTGTCGCCTCTCGTCTCAGCTGAAGGATCATTCATGACGTGGCGGCGTCCCACACAGAGAGAGTGCCGGCCGGCCTGTGCCCTAGGCAGCTGCCTAGTTTGCCTAATGGAAGCACCAACACTGCTCCAGCAGCTCGTTGTCGCTGCTGCCAGGGCTTCCATCTTCACCCAGTCTTCCTTCTGGGTTTGAGGACTCCGGCCATCTGATTGGCAGAGCCGTAATCACACGCGGGAGCCCTGGGCACGGCACAAAGCTTTGAAGGAGCAGTACGGGTGTGCCATTCCTTCAGAGCGTATGCGTAGGTGACATCACCAACTGTTGCTCGATGGAATTTCTCCTAGACGGGGGACGTTCAGCAGATATTCATTTCACAAGCAGGTAAGATTTATTATAAGGTGGTTTACTAACACTTTCTTGTCATTGTGTATTGCTATGGCATGTCTGTCATGGTCATGCTTTATATATTGTTTAGGAAGGTTTAGATCAGCGCGGTTTATTTATGAAATTAGCTTTTGTACTCAGCATTTTGATTATATAGCAGCAATTATTTATTTACACATTTAATGCACTTTAAACTCACTGTTTCCTGGGTACGAGATTGTTTTAGTTTCTCTTCATTACCTGACTTACTCGTCACTGGGGAAGGAGGATGGTGAGTCTCCTCAAAGTGAACCCAGGATGAGACGTCGGTCCTCATGGGCTTTGGAGATCTGCCTGCTCCATCAGACTGGTGAACCAGGGAAGAACCCGCCCCTGCGGCACCTCCGCTCTGCTTGTCTGCAACTTTTGCCTGCTCCGTTGACTGGCGACCTGCTTGGCGCTCTTTATTTTCATCTAAAAAAAGAGACAAAATATTCATCCTATTGGTAATCATCTACAGAAGAGGGTCTTGAGAAGGCATGCTTGGGCAGATTACCTGATGGCCATAAATTGCCTGTGCTGATCATCCCCAAGAAGTGATGGGATCTGATCAAGGCTTTTTTTTTTCAGCAGGAACGCGGGGGAATGCAGTTCCGGCATCTCCAGCACTGAATGTATGTAATGGCAAGGGATCTACTGTTGAGGGAGAGGTCTATTGTTGCTGGCTGCTGGGAAATCTGTTGTTGCTGCTGAGGGTCTATTGTTGCTGGGGTTGGTATTTTGCTGTGGGGTAGTCATTGTTGCTGGGAGAGGAGTCTATTGGTGTGTGTGTGTGCTATTGTTGCTGGGGGGGTCTGCTTTTGCTGGGGTGGGGTCTAATGTTGCTCATTGCAGGAGATCTGTTTTACTGTCTTGTTATCATTAACAAATTAAATACAAATTACTTAGTAGCACAAAATGATACTTGGTTCTGTATTCTCTAAAAAGGGTGGTGCTGAGAGGCGGGTATGGGGTGGAAATAGGGGATGGTGCTCAGAGGTGGGTAGTGCGTGGAACCAAGGGATGTTGCTCAGAGGTGGGTAGGGGGTGGAACCAGGGGACGGTGCTCAGAGGTGGGTAGCGGGTGGAACCAAGGGACGATGCTCAGAGGTGGGTATGTGGTGAAAGAAAGGGACGGTGCTCAGAGGTGGGTATGTGGTGGAATCAAGGGACGGTGCTCAGAGGTGAGTATGTGGTGGAATCAAGGGACAGTTCTCAGAGGTGGGTATGTGGTGGAATCAAGGGACAGTGCTCAGACGTGGTTAGGATGTGGAACCAAGGGACAGTGTTCAGAGGTGGGTAGGATGTGGAACCAAGGGACAGTGCTCAGAGATGGGTAGGAGGTGGAACCAAGGGACAGTGCTCAGACGTGGGTAGGATGTGGAACCAAGGGACAGTGCTCAGAGGTGGGTAGGATGTGGAACCAAGGGACAGTGCTCAGAGGTGGGTAGGATGTGGAACCAAGGGACAGTGCTCAGAGGTGGGTAGGAGGTGGAACCATGGGACGGTGCTCAGAGGTGGGTAGGAGGTGGAACCAAGGGACAGTGCTCAGAGGTGGGTAGGAGGTGGAACCAAGGGACAGTGCTCAGAGGTGGGTAGGAGGTGGAACCATGGGACGGTGCTCAGAGGTGGGTAGGAGGTGGAACCAAGGGACAGTGCTCAGAGGTGGGTAGAAGGTAGAACCAAGGGACAGTGCTCAGAGGTGGGTAGGAGGTGGAACCATGGGACGTTGCTCAGAGGTGGGTAGGAGGTGGAATCAAGGGACAGTGCTCAGAGGTGGGTAGAAGGTAGAACCAAGGGATGGTGTTCAGAGGTGGGTATGTGGTGGAACCAAGGTACAGTGCTCAGAGGTGGGTATGTGGTGGAATCAAGGGACAGTGCTCAGAGGTGGGTAGGATGTGGAACCAAGGGACAGTGCTCAGAGGTGGGTAGGAGGTGGAACCAAGGGACAGTGCTCAGAGGTGGGTAGAAGGTAGAACCAAGGGATGGTGCTCAGAGGTGGGTATGTGGTGGAACCAAGGGACAGTGCTCAGAGGTGGGTATGTGGTGGAATCAAGGAACCATGATCAGAGGTGGGTAGGGAGCGGAGACAAAGAGTAACTCAAAACTGGGGAGTATCTGCACCTATTCTCTGAGATAAAAAGCCCTGGATCTGATTTATATTTGTGTATCTGTAGATATTTTCACTTTTCTGCACAATTTGTTACAATTTAACTATTGGCCCCCTCAGAGGACTCTATGCACTAGACTAGACTTTAGGTCCTCTGTAAATGGAGTCCACCAAGATGTTTATTAGAGAGGGCCAGATGATCTCCTTACACTCAGTTAAGCAGCTAATTTACAATGGCCAGGTTCTCCAAAATTTTGTCAAAATCAGCTTTCAGTTGTCCCATTGGGACTACTTAGACGAAGTATGCTTGAAAATAAAATAACATGGCTTTGTTTTCTAATTAAGCCACGTGATCACCATGTCAGTGATTATCATGGTGTCACAAACTGCTGGAATCACCTTACCTTGTAGTATGGTGTCATCATTAAAGGACACCCACTTCGACTTCTGAGTAGCAACAACTCCAGTCATTGTGTCATCTTGAGGCCTCAGTCATGGCGAGAGGGAGAAAGCTGGAGGAATGGAAGGATGGACATCTCAGATGTAGAAAAAATAAAAATAACAACTGTGATAATGTACCAAACTACAAACTGAGAGGCTCCATACACACCACCTGCCAATGTACAAGCTGGACACTGGTGCCGCAATAGTTTGACTTTGTTGGATAACACAGGTAGTGGGACACCATTATAGGGTTGAACAAGAGTCACTGCTGTCAGGGGGAGCTGATCTGCTGAGTCACTGCTGTCAGGCGGAGCTGATCTGCTGAGTCACTGCTGGGAGGGGGAGCTGATCTGCTGAGTCACTGCGAGGAGGGTGAGCTCATCTGCTGAGTCACTGCTGTCAGTGGGAGCTGATCTGCTGAGTCACTGCTGGGAGGGGGAGCTGATCTGCTGAGTCATTGCTGACAGGGAGAGCTGATCTGCTGAGTCACTGCTGGCAGAAGGGACCTGATCTGCTGAGTCACTGCTGTCAGGGGGGAGCTGATCTGCTGAGTCACTGCTGTCAGGGGGGAGCTGATCTGCTGAGTCACTGCTGGGATGGGAGCTGATATGATGAGTCACTGCAAGGAGGGTGAGCTGATCTGTCGAGTCACTGCTGGAAGGGGGGCTTATCTGCTAAGTCACTGCTGTCAGGGGGAGCTGATCTGCTGAGTCATTGCTGACAGGGAGAGCTGATCTGCTGAGTCACTGCTGGCAGAAGGGACCTGATCTGCTGAGTCACTGCTGTCAGGGGGGAGCTGATCTGCTGAGTCACTGCTGTCAGGGGGGAGCTGATCTGCTGAGTCACTGCTGTCAGAGGGGAGCTGATCTGCTGAGTCACTGTTGGGATGGGGAGCTGATTAGCTGAGTCACTGCGAGGAGGGTGAGCTGTTCTGTCGAGTCACTGCTGGAAGGGGGAGCTTATCTGCTGAGTCACTGCTGACAGGGTGAGTTGATCTGCTGAGTCACTGCTGTCATGGGGGGGGGGGAGCTGATCTGCTGGGAAGGGGAGCTGATCTGCTGTGTCATTGCATACAGGGTGAGCTGATCTGCTGAGTCACTGCTGGGAGGGGGAGCTGCTCTGCTGAGTCACTGCTGCGAGGAGGGTGAGCTTATCTACTGAGTCACTGCTGGGAGGGGGAGCTGATCTGCTGAGTCACTGCGCGGAGGGGGAGCTGATCTGCTGAGTCACTGTGAGGAGGATGAGCTTATCTGCTGAGTCACTGCATGGAGGGGGAGCTGATCTGTTGAGTCACTGCTGGGAGGCGGTGCTGATCTGCAGTGCCTACTCACAGGACATAGTGATTACATGTCAAAGAATTCAAAGGAAGTAAATGTGTGGGGATCTTCACAAATTGAGTTTACAATCTTCCAGATCCTGCAGGTTGTTAGGAAGAGGCTAGAACTAATTGAAATACAATGTGGAAATGATTATGCGATTTTACATATTGTCCACTTGTGACATAAACAACTTTAGTGCTTCTGCTAACAAACTTATGGATGAATTGCGTCACAGTGCATACAGCTACAGAGGTCAGCAGAGGCTTGTGTTAAAACGTATTTACTATTTGTTAAAGCCTCACCCTAGGCAGAGAAATAAATTGTCCTTCCCCTCCCCCACACTGCAAGGGTAAAATGCTGGTGAAGTCAAGGGGTAGACGAATTAGTTGCAATAATGATCTTATCCCTTGCTCTGGCAGGCTTCCACCATGTCCTGCAGCCTCTCCCCTTACCCCCATAGAAGCCCTTTATTTTTGGCTGGCAGATGCTGAGGTCATCTCATTGTGAAGAGTGGGAGATTTTTCTTTGGGAAGATAAAACTTATAAAAGCCCAGTAAAGAGACAGTGAAGCCCTGACCAGGCCATTTTTTGCGTTACTTTAACTGACAATTGCGCGGTCATGCACCGCTGCACCCAAATTAAATTTTACGTCCTTTTTTTTCCCAAAAATGGAGCTTTCTTTTGGAATTTTTTTCAATTTTGAAAAAAAAAACCCAATATTTTGGACTTTTTTCTATTAAACATGTCCTGAAAAAAG
The DNA here is from genome assembly GCF_062004578.1 of Staurois parvus. Taxonomy (NCBI): domain Eukaryota; kingdom Metazoa; phylum Chordata; class Amphibia; order Anura; family Ranidae; genus Staurois; species Staurois parvus. The sequence continues at coordinate 79,712 of NW_028318597.1, forward strand.
AAATTTAAAAATGAAATGTTGTCATAAATGTACGCCAAAATGTATTCTGCGACATGTCTTTGCTAGAAAAAAATCCCAATACGTGTAAATTAATTGGTTTACGTGAATATTATTGCATTTACAAATGGCGGGAAAGATACTGGAATTTTTTTTCTTTTTTACTAGTAATGGCGCTGATCAGCGACTTATAGCGGGACTGTGGCGGGCATTCTGACACTGGGGGGGAACTGACTAACTGCCACTGACATCCCCAGTGACCCCAATACAGTGATCAGTGCTAAAAAAAAAGCACTGACACTGTACTAACGCCACTAGGCAGGAAGGGGTTAACATGTGGGGCGATCAAAGGGTTAACTGTGTGCTGTGTTTGTTGTACTATGTGTTGTGGCCGTGTGCTTCACTGTAAGCACACTGCTTTGCATGGTTCTGCTATGCACAGCCATCCATAGTACCGTGCAGGACAGGGAGGTGAACTGTATTGTTTACAAACAGTTCTCCTCCTTGTCGGAGATGCTCGGCGATCACCGGGCGCCGGCGAGTAATCACTGGCCAGGACCTGGTGACTGGCCCTGTCAGGTTAGTTGTATGGGGCCCCGTGGTTTCTAACAGCAGCCCTGACTGTGGTTTCCTCACACACTCCAAAGACATGCTGGGAGGTTAATTGTCTCCTGTCTAAATTGGCCCTAGTATGTGTATGTATGAATGTGAGATAGGGACCTTAGATTGTATGCCCCTTGGGGGTTAGGGACCTTAGATTGTACGTCCCTTGAGGGTTAGGGACCTTAGATTGTACGCCCCTTGGGGGTTAGGGACCTAAGATTGTACGCCCCTTGAGGGGTAGGGACCTTAGATTGTATGCCCCTCGAGGCTTAGGGACCTTAGATTGTACGCCCCTTGAGGGTTAGGGACCTTAGATTGTACGCCCCTTGAGGGTTAGGGACCTTAGATTGTACGTCCCTTGAGGGTTAGGGACCTTAGATTGTACGCCCCTTGAGGGTTAGGACCTTAGATTGTATGCCCCTTGAGTGTTAGGGACCTTAAATTGTACGCCCCTTGAGTGTTAGGGACCTTAGATTGTACGCCCCTTGAGGGTTAGGGACCTTAGATTGTACGCCCCTTGAGTGTTAGGGACCTTAGATTGTACGCCCCTTGAGTGTTAGGGACCTTAAATTGTACGCCCCTTGAGTGTTAGGGACCTTAGATTGTACGCCCCTTGAGGGTTAGGGACCTTAGATTGTACGCCCCTTGAGTGTTAGGAACCTTAGATTGTACGCCCCTTGAGGGTTAGGGACCTTAGATTGTACGCCCCTTGAGGGTTAGGGACCTTAGATTGTACACTTCTTGAGGGTTAGGGACCTTAGATTGTACGCCCCTTGAGGGTTAGGGACCTTAGATTGTACGCCACTTGAGGTTTAGGGACTGATGTGAATGTACAATATATATATATATAAAGCGCCACATAAGTACTATATAAGTACTTGAAATAGGGAGCATCTAATGATTCTTCTCTAAGTTTTATATAGACTCGGGCAGACGCCCCCAGGGACGGGCCCCATACCTCCACACCGCCACCAGCACTGCCCCAAGGAGCGTCTAACCTTTCCTTCTAGCGCTCCAATTATTGCATGCGGAGGTGGAGCTGGAGACCCCAGAGTCCACCGTAATGCCAGATAGACCTCAGCGCTGCGCTTGGCCGCTTCATATTGACACAGCAGACATCGACTGGAATTGCACGGAACGCGAGAGAATAAATATTTACTGCAGAGCGGGGAATCTCCAGACTTATACAGTACGTTGCGTGCCGCCCTCGGTGTGCACAGGTCTGTGTACATATATACTGCAAATAATCACTCATGTCAACGCCGATCTGACTCAGACTGGCCGCCCGCCGGGGGAAGGAGCTACGTCTGCAGAGAATACAAGAGTACAAGGAGAAGACTGCAGAAAACCAACCAAAAACCCAACACAAGAAGGATTTGGATTTTCTGCAATGAGTTGCCACTCTTGAGATTTTCCGCCATTGTCTAGTGTGCTTTAAAACGGTAATTAACCCAAAACACTAAAATGTAATATATACTCACCGGCCACCAGGGGCGGACTGACCATTTTGTTAACTTGGGCACTGCCCGAGGGCCCAGGGTCAGTAGGGGGCCCCATGAGATGACCCTGGTACCTTTTTCATAGTTTGGGCAAGGACACAGGGGTCCCATGATCCCCTATTGCCCGGGGGCCCCATGAGTTGTCAGTCCGCCCCTGCCGGCCACATTATTAGATACACTTGTTCAATTACTTGGTAACACAGATTGCTTAACCACTTCCAGTCCGGACACTTTCCCCCCCTTCCTGTCCAGGCCAATTTTCAGCTTTCAGTGCTATCACAGTTTGAATGACAATTGCGCGGTCATGCAACACTGTACCCATATGAATTTTTTAGCATTTTTTTCGACAGATAAAGCTTTATTTTAGTGGTATTTATTCACCACTGGGATTCTTTTTTTTTTTTTTTGTTATATAAATGAAAAAGCACAAAAATGTTCAAAAAAATGTTTTTCTTACACAATTTTGCAAATAAATAATATTTCATCATAAATCTTGGCCAAAATTTATTCAGTTATCTTTTTGGTAAAAAAAATAACCCAAATTAGTTTATAACCAAAAATGATAATTTTTAAAACATTTTTTTTATTTTTTTTACATACTGTCACCCTAGCAGTACAGTGTCACCATGGTGACACTGTACTACTTGTGGGGGGTGATGAAGATTTTTATTTTTTTTTACATTGATTGCTTTTACACCCATAAAGACTGTAAAAGCAATCATCTCTCCTTCTCTCTGGCTGCATTCTTGCAGCAATAGAGAAATACTGTGTGAGCTGTGATTGGTCACAGATTGTCACATGGTACAAGGCTGTTGTGAATAGCCCTGTACCATGTGACCTCTGTGATCATTCACAGATTTCACACGTAGTAAGCAATGATGTCAGAAGTGACAACTTGTTTACTACTCTTCATGTGATCACTGGTTGGCCAATCAGTGATTACATGATTGGGACCTCGCACAGAGGTCCCGTATGATGATCAGTGTTCCACTGTGTCTGGAGGACACAGTGGGCACTCTATTGAGGTGCTGCGCGGTCCCAGGGAGCACGCACAGTCCAAAATGGTGGGCGCCATTTATGAACGGCAACCCGCCCCAGGCGTGCCACTGTACGGCCGTTTATATACAGCGGCCGGACGGCAAGTGGTTAATAGTCAATCAGTCAATCACATGACAGAAACTCAATGCACTTAGGCATGTAGACGTGGTGAAGACGACTTGTTGAAGTTCAAAGCGAAGGGGGGAAGAAAGGGGATTTTAATGACACTAGCAAGGCGCACCTAATAAAGTGGCCGGTGAGTGTGGTGTAGCTTGGAGGTTGCACAGTGATAGAGGTAGTATCCAGTCCCAGAACAGGTCATCTTGAGCAGGGGTCTCCAAACTTTCTAGACAAAGGACTATTTACGGTCCTTCACTCTTTAGGGGGGCCGAACTGTGGCCATTGGAGGTAGAAAAGGTCCCGGTGTCAGTGGGAAAAAACAATGCCCCATTTTTGGTGTCAGTGGGAGGAATTGTGCCCCATCAGTGGTGTCAGTGGGAGGAATTGTGTCCCATCATTGGCATCATTGGGCCCCATTGTAGGTGTTTTTGGGAAAATTTGTGCCCCATTGTTGGTATCATTGGAAGGAATTGGGTCCCATCATTGGTGTCATATGCAGGAGTAGTGCCCCATCATTGCTGTCAGTGAGGAATTATGCCCCATCATTGATGTCAGTAGGCCCCATTGTTGGTGTCGTTGGGAGAAATTGTGCCCCATCGTTGCCATCATATAGAGGAACAGTACCCATTGATGTCGAGAGGGGGGAGTATGCCCATTCATTGGTGTCAGTGGGCCCCATTGTTGTCATTGGGAGAAATTAAGCCCATTGTTGGTGACATTGGGAGGAATTGTGCCCCATCATTGGTGTCAGTGGGGGGAATTATGCCCTATATACCGAGCGATAGAAGTAGTACCGCACTCCTCTCGGTACTCCTATATACCGAGTGATAGAAGTAGTACCGCACTCCTCTCCATACTCCTATATACCGAGTGATAGAAGTAATACCGCACTCCTCTCCGTACTCCTATATACCGAGTGATAGAAGTAATACCGCACTCCTCTCCGTACTCCTATATACCGAGTGATAGAAGTAATACCGCACTCCTCTCCGTACTCCTATATACCGAGTGATAGAAGTAGTACCGCACTCCTCTCCGTACTCCTATATACCGAGTGATAGAAGTAGTACCGCTGTGAGGGACCGCCGAGCGGCACCACTAGCACTCCACTGGTCAGGCGTGCCCAGAGCGCGGAGTCTAAGCCCCAGGGTACTTGTTCACCAGGGCCCCTGATGGTGGGGATGGACTTGTAGTACCCCGAGACCAGGTCGCCTCTGCTGAGCACACCTGTCAGTGGTAGTGGTGTTCGCCAGGGGCTCCAACCAGGGAGAGCCAGATGTGAGGAGGTCGGGTGACCCCGATGGGATGGATGGATGGATGGCTGAGCAAGTGCGTAGTCAGACAGGCCGAGTCGGTATTGTAGAGGACGGTAAGGTACAAGGGAGCAGGCAGAGAATCGTCGGGTCACACGCCAGGTCAGCAGCAGGAGGTCAGATCTAATAAGGGGCATCCAGGGAGAGAGGTCAGGCAAGCAAGGGTCTGGGCAGGAGAAATCAGCAAGGTCAAAGGCAATCCGGGTCAATAACTTACTAGGCACAGGTACAGGAACACAGGAAGCAGGTAAGACCAGAAGGCAACGAAATGACAGCTCAGGGACCTTTAAATATCCCGCCCTGCGCTGCCATTGGTGCCCAGCGGGCGGCCGCGGCTTCTACTGCGCATGCGTGAACTCGAACGCCGCGGCCGGCCCGGACCTAGTGCCCGTGCACTGGGTGGAGCAGTGCGCCTGCGCCGAGCCCATCGCGGCGGGGATCGAGGAGATCCCTGACATTGCCCCCCCCCTACGGGCAACCTCCGGATGCCCACCCGATCTCTCCACCACGGGTGATCACGAAGAAACCCCCGGACAAGCCTAGGTGCATGGACATTATGGGCTGGCTCCCACGAATTGTCCTCAGGGCCGTAGCCCTTCCACTTGATGAGAAATTGGGTCTGGCCCCCCCTTCGTCGGCACTTCAGGATTGCCTCCACCTCGAATTCTTCTTCCTCTTCAACCGTTACGGCCTCCGGGGGCCTGGATTCCCGTTCTGGGAAGGCATCAGGGACTACTGGTTTCAACAGGGACACGTGGAAGACAGGGTGGACCTTGAGTGTCTCAGGGAGAACAAGTTCATAGGCCACCTCATTGACCATTCGTTTGATGCAAAAAGGGCCTATAAATTTAGGTCCCAACTTCTTTGACGGGCAGAGCAACCTCAAGTTCGACGTAGCCAGCCAAACCTTCTCTCCGGGCTGCAACACCAGATCCCCTCTTCGCTTCCTATTAAAAGCCCTCTTGTAGTCCTCTTGGGCTTGACGGATGGCTTCCTGTAGTTTCCTATTGTTGGAGGTGAAGAAGGTCAGTGCATCCTGTGTCGCTGGAATCGGGCATTCCGGGACCAAGTCCGGGAGGAAGACAGGATGAAACCCATAGTTGGCGAAGAACGGGGACTGTCCAGTTGCTGAATGGCAAGCGTTGTTGTACGCGAATTCCGCCAAAGGGAGGAGTGGCACCCAGTCGTCCTGAGAGAATGATGTGTAGCATCGAAGGTATTGCTCCAGGGTCTGATTGGTCCTTTCGGTCTGGCCATTGGTCTGAGGGTGAAAAGCCGAGGAAAGGGACAGCTTGATATCCAGGGCTTTGCACAATGCCCTCCAAAACCGCGAGGTAAACTGCACCCCACGGTCCGAGACGATGTCTTCGGGAACCCCATGCAGTCTAACGATCTCTCGGATGAAGACTTGCTCCGTCTCGGCTGCTGATGGGGTTTTCCGTAAAGGGATGAAATGGGCCATCTTGGACAAGCGGTCCACGACCACGAGAATTGCTGTGTGGTTCAGTGAAGGTGGAAGCTCGACTATGAAGTCCATGGAGATTTTCTGCCAGGGTCGTTCAGGGATGGGCAATGGACGTAGCAGGCCCCACGCCTTATTCCTTGAAGGCTTGTTTCGCTGGCAGATGGCACAGGAGCCCACGTAGTTCTTACAATCCTTGGCCATGTCCGGCCACCAGAAGGAACGTCGGAGAAGTTCCAGGGTCTTGACCGGCCCAAAATGTCCTGCCAGTGGATGGTCATGGCAATGTCCCAAGACTAAGGTTCGGGCATCCTCTGGCACCACAATCCGGTCCTCCCTCCATAGGAGTCCCTCCTTGTTCTGGAGGGGGGCCCCATCGGAGGTGGACATTGCTGTGGACGCTCTCAGGATCTCGGAGTGAAGGTTTGTCTGAAGGGCCAAGAAATTTCCTGCAGGAAGAATAGTGTCGGGCACTGGAATCTCCTTGGTGTCCTCGTACATGCGTGACAACGCGTCAGGCTTCGTGTTTTTCGAGCCGGGCCTGTATGTGATGTGGAACTGGAACCTCGAGAAAAACAATGCCCATCTTGCTTGTCGTGGGCGTAGACGTTTGGCCGTCCTCAGATATTCCAGGTTCTTGTGGTCCGTGAATATCAGGATGGGGTGGGAGGCACCTTCCAGCAGGTACCTCCATTCTTCTAAAGCGGTTTTGATAGCCAGTAGCTCGCGATCCCCAATGTCGTAGTTCCTCTCCGTAGGGGTAAGTTTCCGTGAAAAGAATGCTACTGGGTGGAGTAATTCCTTGGCGCCCTTCCGCTGGGAAAGGATGGAGCCAACCGCGTTTTCAGATGCATCTACTTCTAAGATGTAGGGCAGGGAGGCGTCGGGATGGCCCAGAATGGGTGCCGAGGTAAATAACCTTTTTAATGCTTCAAAAGCTTCCTGTGCCTCGGGCGTCCATCTGAATCGCGTCCCAAGCTTGGTTAACTGAGTGATGGGGGAGACCAGACCCGAGAAGTTCTTGATGAACTTCCGGTAAAAATTTGCGAACCCAATAAAACGTTGGACACTTTTCCTGTCCGTGGGTTCAGGCCAATCTAGGATCGCTGAGACCTTCTGAGGGTCCATTGCGACCCCCGTGGTGGAGATGATCAGACCCAGAAATGTAACGCTAGCCTGTTCAAAGCAGCATTTCTCTGCTTTAGCGTACAACCCGTGCTGCCGCAACCGCCCCAACACCTTTGATACATGTACCCTGTGCTCCCCCAGGGAGGATGAAAAAATTAAAATGTCGTCTAAGTAGACGATGACAAAGATGTCCAGGAAGTCCCTAAAGATGTCGTTCACAAAGTGTTGGAAGGTGGCTGGCGCATTGCACAACCCGAAAGGCATGACCAGGTACTCAAAATGGCCGAAACGGGTGCGGAAGGCCGTCTTCCACTCATCCCCCTCCCTTATGCGAACCAAATTGTAGGCTCCCCTTAAGTCCAACTTGGTAAACACTACTGCAGTTTTTAGGCTCTGGAATAATTCAGGTACCAGTGGTAATGGGTAACGATTTTTAACGGTGACCCTATTCAGCTCCCGATAGTCAATGCATGGCCTCAAAGTCTTGTCCTTCTTTTCTACAAAGAAGATCCCTGCACCTGCTGGGGAAGTGGAGGGACGGATAAATCCCTTTCGGAGGCTATCCTCAATATAGTCCTTCAGGGCCCCTAATTCTAGCTCAGAAAGGGGAAAAATTCGCCCGAACGGAATTTCCGAACCGGGCAACAGATCAATAGGACAGTCATATGGGCGGTGGGGGGGTAGAGCATCTGCTCCCCGTTCACTGAACACATCAAGAAACTCATGGTAGGCTGCAGGGATCACTTGTTTTAGGCTGTCATCCCCTTCAGAGCACAGGAGGACCTGGGGGACCTCCGGGCCCGAAGTTCGACACAGTTCCCGACAATATGGGGAAGGGAACGAGACAACCCCAGTTTCCCAGTCAATTTGGGGGTTATGGGCCCGCAACCAAGGGAGCCCCAGAATGACTGGGAAAAGGGGTGATGCAATAGCATCCAGGCGGAGGAGTTCCCGGTGCTGACCGGCAATGGAAGTCACAATGGAAGGGGTCTCCTGGTTAACCACCCCTGACTTTATCCGGGAACCATCAGCCAAAAAGATGTGAAACCCCTTCTCCTTTGGGCGGAGGGGAATACCCTGCTGGTGAGCAAAATTGATATCCACAAAACAGCTGCATGCCCCCGAATCAACTATGGCCGTCACCTCCACGGTCCTTTCTGAAAGCTGAAAGGAGAGGGGAACAACTAAGTACTGGGACGGGTTCATATTGCCAACAGATAAAGAAGATGAGGTGAACTTACTCAGTTTCTGCGGGCAGGAACGCACCATGTGACCAGCTTCGCCGCAGTACAGGCACAGATTCTGGGAGCGTCTGCGCTGGCGTTCCTCAGGCGATAGTTTAGGCCGAGCCAGGCCTAGCTGCATGGGTTCGGGAGCATCTTCAAACGGCAGGTTCTGGGTGCTTGGCCTAGTATGTTGACTGGATCCCTGAAATGACCCCCAGGGATTTCCGCGACCCTGACCAGACCTCTCCAATCTGCGCTCCCGTAGTCTACGGTCAATTTTGATAGTGAGTGCAGTCAGGTCCTCTAATGTCTCGGGCACCTCCACCCGGGCGAGCTCGTCTTTCAGAGCCTCTGATAGGCCCATACGAAACTGGTGCAAGAGTGCGAACTCGTTCCAACGAGTGTCACCCATCCAGCGCCTAAAGTCAGACGCGTATTCCTCAGCCGCCCGCCGACCTTGTCGGAGTGCGTATAATGTGGCCTCGGCCGAGGCTGCCCGTTGTGGGTCATCATATAAGATGGCCATAGCGTTAAAGAAGCTGTCGACCGTAACCAGGTGAGGGTCATTGTTTCCCCTTAGTCGGTGGGCCCAGTCTTGGGGTTCACCCTGCAACAGGGAGACAACAAACCCCACTTTCACTGATTCCGTCAAAAAGGTCCGTGGCTGCAGTTCAAAATAGAGCAGACAGGAGTCACGGAATGACCGAAAGCGTGTGCGATCCCCATGGAAGCGCTCGGGTAAGGGTACTCGGGGTTCCGCCATAGGGAGTGATGTGGGAGGCCCAGGAGCCGGCTCATGGACTGCTGCGACCGGTGGTGCAGGAGCCGGGGCCTGTGAAACAGGAACAGAGATGGTGCAGGCCTGAAACCGATTCTCGATCTGCAGACATCTGTCCTGTAATGTGTTTACAGCTTGCGTCAGGGTAGCCAGGTGCCTGCAAACCTCGTCCAACGGGGAGAGTCCTCCTCGAGGCTCAGTCATGGCCTTCTGGTACTGTGAGGGACCGCCGAGCGGCACCACTAGCACTCCACTGGTCAGGCGTGCCCAGAGCGCGGAGTCTAAGCCCCAGGGTACTTGTTCACCAGGGCCCCTGATGGTGGGGATGGACTTGTAGTACCCCGAGACCAGGTCGCCTCTGCTGAGCACACCTGTCAGTGGTAGTGGTGTTCGCCAGGGGCTCCAACCAGGGAGAGCCAGATGTGAGGAGGTCGGGGGACCCCGATGGGATGGATGGATGGATGGCTGAGCAAGTGCGTAGTCAGACAGGCCGAGTCGGTATTGTAGAGGACGGTAAGGTACAAGGGAGCAGGCAGAGAATCGTCGGGTCACACGCCAGGTCAGCAGCAGGAGGTCAGATCTAATAAGGGGCATCCAGGGAGAGAGGTCAGGCAAGCAAGGGTCTGGGCAGGAGAAATCAGCAAGGTCAAAGGCAATCCGGGTCAATAACTTACTAGGCACAGGTACAGGAACACAGGAAGCAGGTAAGACCAGAAGGCAACGAAATGACAGCTCAGGGACCTTTAAATATCCCGCCCTGCGCTGCCATTGGTGCCCAGCGGGCGGCCGCGGCTTCTACTGCGCATGCGCGAACTCGAACGCCGCGGCCGGCCCGGACCTAGTGCCCGTGCGCTGGGTGGAGCAGTGCGCCTGCGCCGAGCCCATCGCGGCGGGGATCGAGGAGATCCCTGACAACCGCACTCCTCTCCGTACTCCTATATACCGAGCGATGGAAGTAGTACCGCACTCCTCTCCGTACTCCTATATACAGAGTGATAGAAGTAGTACCGCACTCCTCTCCATACTCCTATATACCGAGCGATAGAAGTAGTACCGCACTCCTCTCCGCACTCCTATATACCGAGCGATAGAAGTAGTACCGCACTCCTCTCCGTACTCCTATATACCGAGCGATAGAAATAGTACCGCACTCCTCTCCACCGAATGATAGAAGTAATACCGCACTCCTCTCCGTACTCTTATATACCAAGTGATAGAAGTAGTACCGCACTCCTCTCCGTACTCCTATATACCGAGCGATGGAAGTAGTACCGCACTCCTCTCCGCACTCCTATATACCGAGCGATGGAAGTAGTACCGCACTCCTCTCCGTACTCCTATATACCGAGCGATGGAAGTAGTACCGCACTCCTCTCCGCACTCCTATATACCGAGCGATGGAAGTAGTACCGCACTCCTCTCCGTACTCCTATATACCGAGCGATGGAAGTAGTACCGCACTCCTCTCCGTACTCCTATATACCGAGCAATAGAAGTAGTACCGCACTCCTCTCCGTACTCCTATATACCGAGCAATAGAAGTAGTACCGCACTCCTCTCTTTACTCCTATATACCAAGCGATAGAAGTACTACCGCACTCCTCTCCGTACTCCTATATACCGAGTGATAGAAGTAGTACCGCACTCCTCTCCGTACTCCTATATACCGAGCGATAGAAGTAGTACCGCACTCCTCTCCGTACTCCTATATACCGAGCAATAGAAGTAGTACCGCACTCCTCTCCATACTCCTATATACCGAGTGATAGAAGTAGTACCGCACTCCTCTCCGTACTCCTATATACTCAGCAACAGCAATGGTACTGTGCACCTCTGTGTGTGTGTATGTATATATATATATGTATATATATATACACATACAGTAGCATTAGTGGGAGTACTGCGCTCCTCCGTGTGCCTCTCTCTCTCTCAATATATATATATATACAGTAGCATTAGCAATCCTTCTCGTGCTTCTATATATCAAGTGCCATATTATATAACATGCACTGGAAGTAGTACTGCCTGGCATGCAGAGAGGAGATTTGGGCTCTGGGAATGTTGGGATCATCAGATCCCTGGAGACAGCTCTAAGTTTGCTGTCAGGGATGAAGGGATGATGAATTCTCTTCCCCACAATCTTGTTTCTTTAATTCTGAACGCTCTGAGGTCATGTGCGGCCAGGCGGCTCCATCGCCCCCTCCCTCCCTCCTGAGACACCCAGCCCAGCACTAAGACTTTCATCCACTGACACACTGAGATAACATGACATCACACTTTTCCCCCCAGAGCTTCCCATAGAAATACACAACTCATCTGTGTGTCAATGTTTTCACCCAAGATTCACACATTTGTAAAAATGATAGATTTTTTGATCAATGGATCCCTGTGTATAAAGGAACTGGTCTTTTTCTTCTGGGATGAAGATTTGAGAGTGTAGAGGCGTATTTTCCCGCACACAACCAACTTCAGTACAGCTAATTGAAGAATAGAGCAGGCAGCGTCTGGTGAGACTCCAAAAGCCCAAATGGTCGAAAAGCAAAATTTGCATATTAGGGGCGAACTACAAGTCCCAGAATACCATCAAATACAATGTGAGTCTGCCTATGATAAAAAGGAAATGGCAAAGAGTACACAAATGAGGATGTTAGGGTAAAATCCCCATGAGCTGGGCATTAAATGTAGATGACGATTGAGCGGGAGCAAGTGCAGAGGTTCTTCATCAGGACAGAAAACTGAGCAAGAATACGGCGAATATAGGAAAATAATGATCAGCTTTGGCCAATGAAAACAGGCCATATTATAGGGAATGCTGCTGAGGCCTTGATTGGATACAAGAGGATACAGATGTTGGTCAAGCAGCAGCAAGAGCGACTTAACTGGTGGAGCATGCGGGCAAATGCATGTTATACTTGCAGCAAGTGTTGCAATATGCATTTAAAGTGGAATTAAACCTGAAATTTTGAGAATTGCAAGCAGACAGCTCCTTATTGGAGCAGAGACATGTTCTACAACACACAAACCTGCCTTCACACAGTCTCCTAGTGAATGCGCACTGACCTGCGCATGCGCACTGGCTCTACTGGAATGACTGACTCCTGTGCATGGGATGACATCATCCCCCACTGGCCAATCAGAAGGCCAAAAACTCAACACCTGGAAGTAGCCCAGGGAGAAGATGGCAGCAGCCAGCAAGTGATGCAACGGACGCATCACTGGAAAGTGGTAGTTTTGCTTTAAAAATAAACTACAAGCATTAAAATTTCATTTATATGTAATCTTCAATAGTCACAAGGGAAATAAATTCACTTTCTGTGCACCAAATGCCTTTTCGAACCCAGATATTACCTTGTAGAAGTAGCCAGAGCTGCTGTTGGAAACCACGGGGCCCCTTACAGCCACCCTGACAGGGCCCCCCAAACCACAGGGCCCCATACAGCCAACCTAACAGGGCTCCCCCCATCCCCACAAAAAAAACAGTTTACTATGCTTCACTTATGAATGAACACAGTGAGTGCACCAAATGCCTTTCCAAACCCAGATATTACCTTGTAGAAGTAGCCAGGGCTGCTGTTAGAAACCGCGGGGCTCCTTACAGCCAACCTGACAGGGCCCCCCAAACCACAGGGCCCCATACAGCCAACCTAACAGGGCTCCCCACATCCCCACAAAAAACAGTTTACTAGGCTTCACTTATGAATGAACACAATGAGTGAATGAGTGATTGGTACTGATCACTCATTGTGTTCATACAGGAAAGGAAGGGGCTGATAAATTACAGGAACCGATCCCCTGTATGTCTCTCTCTGCAGCAGCTGAAAGCCAGAGAAGGTGGGGGGGGGAAGCAGCAGCTTTAAGCTGCTGCAGAGAGAGACATACAGAGAATTGGTTCCTGTAATTGCCCCCCCGGTGTGCTGCTCACCCTCCCTGCCCACATCCGATGTGTACAGAGGTCAGCAGGGAAATGTACAGGGGTCAGCAGGGCAGTGTACAGGGGTCAGCAGGGCAGTGTACATTGGTTGGCAGAGCAGAGCACAGGGGTCAGCAGAGCTAAGGACAGGGTACAACAGGGCAGAGGATAGGGGACAGAAGAGCTAAGGACAGGGGACACAACTGGCAGGGCAGAGGACAGGAGTCACTGCTGACAGGGCAGAGGACAGGAGTCACTTTTGGCAGGGCAGAGAACAGGGGTCACTTTGGGCAGGGCACTCAGCAGAGCTCCATCTCCCATCCCTTCACTGCACACAGCCTAGGCACAGACAGCAGAGCTCTTCCTCCCCACACAGATAGCTTTTGCTTGTGGGGCACAACTAAAATCTGGGGGGCATAGTCCTTCCCACCACCCCCCTAGATCTGGACATGCTCTCAGGTAGCAATACGAGTGCAGCCGTCCATGGGCCACTGAGGTGAGAGGGGCCCCCAGCATAGTGGCTGTGCCCCCTTATCTTCCAGAATACAGCAGCTCTTTCTCGTCTCCCATTCAGTCTGATATACTGAGAATATTATGGATATTAGGATTGTGTTTGGACGCCCAGATATTGTTTTATCCATCTGGATTTAAGAAATGCGGAAACACTCATCGGGTTTGTTAAAAGGTCGGCGAGCTGAACGGCGATCACATTTCGCAGAGGGCTGGGTGGATTGTAGTTACACCTCTGGCTGTAACGTCAGACGGAAAAAAAAAATAACAATGTCCGCCCAAACCTCAGAAAATACAGAATCAGCTCACAGAGACATGGGGGAGTTAGATCAATAAACACTCTTTTTCTGGTTAAAATATTAATAATAAATTCTGATACATTGTATCACCAGCTGCAGATGAAAAAGGCAAATCGAACGTCTGAATCCATTTTTTCATGGCATGAGATCAGTAAATGAAAAGAGACAAGCTACGTGCGTTCTGTTTCAAATGCCGCTTTATGTATTGACATACCTCCATAGACCCAGTATGTCTGGCCAGTATGGTCACCTGCTGACTTGGCACCATCCACAGGCAGTTTAACTTGTCAATAAGCCACAGTTGAATCCAATGCAAATTTACTTTTGCAGTACAGAGAAAGTTTTTCAAGTCTTTTGAAGTCTAAGAAGGTAATTACTTTCCTGACACCTGTCTCTGTGAATAACTAACACTGACTTAGGCTCCGTTCACAACTATGCAGTTTTTCTTTCTGTCCGTTTTGCAGTGCTTTTCGCAGTTCGTTTTGCGGTTCTCTATACGCATTTTTGCCGCATTTTGTGCAGCTTTGTTTTTTTTTTTTAAAATGGAATTTTTTTTGCTGGGTAGAATAAAAATGCAAAACGCAAAATGCGGCAAAAATGCACTACCATGCATTTCAGCAGATTCTCCATTGAACTATATTGTAGCAAAAACGCTTCTTTTTGCTTTTAAAAAAGTCCCCGACCCTTTCCGAAAATGCAGCAGCTCAAAAAGGCGTTAAAGTGTCCCATAGGAAACCATGTTAAATGGACTGTAGTGCGTTTCTGCAAAAAGCACTAAAAAACACATTGGTGTGAACCAGGGGCGGACTGACCATTTTGAAACTCGGGCACTGCCCGAGGGCCCGGGGTCAGTAGGGGGCCCCATGAGATGCCCCTGGTACCTTTTTCATAGGCTTTTTTGAGTTTGGACAAGGACACAGGGGCCCCATGATCCCCTATTGATCCCCATGAGTTGTCAGTCCGCCCCTGGTGTGAACAGAGCCTGAGGGAACATGGAAGAAGTGGGGAGGATCTAGTTATCTGTCATGCTGATCCTGCAGCTTCTCATACATTCTCTCAGAACAAGGATGCAGATCAGGAGTATGGACTTCATTGGCTGCATGCTTGTTGTAGGACAGGGACTCAGCATTTTCAGGGGGGAGGTCTGCAGTGGAGGTCCCTGTACTTCTTTCATGGCAGTTTTTTCTCTTCTTTCCACCAGGCAGGACATGTGAATCTATGAGTCCTTCCTGGTGAGTGTGGTTTTGATGACCTTCTATCAACAGACTCCTGAATCTGGGAAGCCGGGTGGAGTCAGGGTGGAGTGCTGTGTTTTCCTTCCCCTCGTAGATATTGCTATGGTTATGTACACGTTTCTGTTTGCAGAAGGTATGTACTAAGTGCTCTCATACACACACCTTGGACACCCCCGGCATGGCGGCGCCTCTCCTCAGGTCTGTTTCCAGCATGCAGCATCATTTCCCAGAATCCATGTATCAGTGCAAACCAATCGCCTTACATGCCCTTCCCGTACAGATCGTTTTTATCGAATCTGTTACAACGTTTCTTACTTGGAGCTCCTGCCATAAACAGCACACAGTGACATCACTAATGGGTCTATGTATAAACATTCGCTGTGCAGGTATCTGAACCATTTACCTGGGCCATGCAAATGTTTGTCATATTGTTTGTAATGTGGTAATCTCTTATCATCATCAGCTCCATCTAGTGGCCATAATGCAGATTTTTTTTTTGATTGAGGTATTTCAGGAAAATACCCCATTATGGCCACTAGATGGAGCTGATAATCATAGGAGGTAATCATATTACAAACAATACAGCAAACATTTGTGGTGTCTTTGTGAATGGTTAAGACACCTGCACAGCAAATGTATTATACATAGACCCAGGGCTGCCCCATACAGCCAACCTGACAGGCCTCCCTCCCCCCCCCAAAAAAAACACAGTTTACTATGCTTCAGTTATGAATGAACACAGTGAGTGATCAGTATCGAGCACTCATTGTGTTCATTCAGGAAGGAAAGGGGCTGGTAAAATGTGACATATTTACAGAACCCTTCCTCTACTCTACATCTTAAAGGATCCTATTGTGTGTTTGCAGCTGCTGGTAGGAAGGAGGGGAGGGAAGCCAGCAGCACTGTGGGGGTGGGAGCACACAGGGGGGAAGCATGGGGAAGGGTATGGTGCATAGGGAGGGTGATCAGGTGCTACGGGGGGGGGGGGCAATTACTGGAACCAATCCCCTGCATGGTTCTCTCTGCAGCAGCTGAAAGCCAGGGGGTGGGAGAGGAGAAGAAGCTGGCTTTCAGCTGCTGCAGAGAGAGCCATACAGGGGATCGGTTCCAGTATTTGCACCCCCTCTGTGCCGATCACCCTCCCTGCCCACATCTGATTTGCCCAGCTGCCTGGGCCCTCCTGCTGGCCTGGGCCCCATACAGGAGGATTGGTGGTACCCCCTTATACACAGCCCTGCATAGACCCCTTAGTGTCATCAGCCTACAAGAGGAAGTGCTGCTACTGACAGGATCCCCAGTTAAGAAACTTTGTAACAGATTCACAGAAAACAATTTGCAGAAGAAAACTGTATGCAGTGAGGTATGACGCAAAGCACGCTGAAAAACTAGAGTTTTGGTTACATGCACTTTAAAGCAGAGCTCCAGCCAATAACAAAATACATATAAATAGTTCATTAAAAGAACAGAAATCCAGCTTTTGCTGCAATATTCACATTCAATCTGGAGATTTCCCCTGAAGTACTTTTTCTACCACTAAATGTCCTCAGTCTGATGGCCAGATCCACCTTCTCTGAGCCTGAGTCATCCCGGACAAGCCCCCAACCAGTGATTAGACAATGAAAGGAGAAGCAGCACAGTGATGAGCTCATCTCATCACTCTGCTCTCTCCTCCAGTCAGTATGCTACGTGACAGCTTATGAATTGATTGGCTCCTTGTACTGCTTCTTCCTCTCAAACTCAGTCCTTGCTGTAGAGGGACTGCAAGAGACTGATACTAGGTTAAAAAAAAACATTTAATGATGTGTTAATGATTACAGAGCTGCATTCAGATGTGTCTTCAGCTTTAACATAACAATTACAATATCTTTAGAAGAGTTACAGTGTATTCAAATGCATCAGAACCGCACAGGACAACAGCACCAAGAACACAGCTGGGGGCACCATCATGCAACTTTAACTAAAGACCCTCCTATTCTCACAGTCTCTGACACTAGTCTTTATATCATCAGCTAAACAACATCATTCATCGGATATGAACTCTGCACCCCCGAAACATAACACAGCACATAGATGGATGTATCTGTCAGGGACAGTGCAATGTTCTGCAGAACTCTAAAGAGGACAGTGACTGAATAATCTGCAGGATATTTCAATATAAATCTGTCAGAGGGAGATGGGCTTGAGGAAGGTTCTGCAGATCTCTAGAGTGGACAGTGATGATATAATATTTATTTATTTATTACAAGTACTTCTATAGCGCCGTCATTTTAAATAATATCCAGAAAATACCAATATGTCAGGGGGAGATAGGATGGAGCAATGTTCTGCAGATCTCTACAAAGGTCAGTGATGGAATAATCTGCAGAACATATCAATATGTATTCATCAGGGGAAAATGGGAATGAAGAAATGTTCTGGAGATCTATAGAAAGGTAAGAGATGGAATTAACAGCAGAATATACCTATATGTATCTGTCAGGGGGTAGATGGGATAGAGCAATGTTCTGCAGATCTATAGAAAGTTGGTAATAGAATATACCGCAGGATATATCAATATGGATCTGTCAGGAGGAAGATGGAACAGAGCGATGTTCTGCAAGTCTCTGGTGTTGTCAGTGATGGAATAATCTGCAGATTATATCAATATACATCTATCAGGGGCAGATGAGAAGGGAGCAATGTTCTGCAGATCTTTAGAGAGGTCAGAGATGGAATAATTTGCAGAATGTCAATATTTATCTGTGGGGGGGAGGTGGGGGGATAGAGCAATGTTCTGCAGATCTCTAGAAAGCTGGTAATGGAACAATCAGCTGAATATATCATTATGCACCTATCAGGGGGTGTATTGAATGGAGCAATGTTCTGCAGATCTCTATAGGGGTCAGAGATGGACTAATCTGCAGAATATATCAATATGTATCTGTGAGGGAACAGAGCAATGTTCTGCAAGTCTCTGGTGTGGTCAGCGATGTAATAATCTGCAGATTATATCAATATGTGTCTATCGGGGGGCAGATGAGAAGGAACAATGTTCTGCAAGTCTCTGGAGTTGACAGCGATGCAATAATCTGCAGATTATATCAATATGTGTCTATCGGGGGGCAGATGAGAAGGAACAATGTTCTGCAGATCTTTAGAGAGGTCAGAGATGGTATAATTTGCAGAATGTGTCAATATGTATTTGTCGGGGGGGGGAGGTGGGGGGATGGAGCAATGTTCTGCAGATTTGTAGAAAGCTGGTTATGGAACCATCAGCAGAATATATCATTATGCACCTATCAGGGGGTGTATTGAACGGAGCAATGTTCTGCAGATCTCTATAGGGGTCAGAGATGGACTAATCTGCAGAATATATCAATATGTATCTGTGAGGGAACAGGTGGAACAGAGCAATGTTCTGCAAGTCTCTGGTGTGGTCAGCGATGGAATAACCTGCAGAATATATCAATATGTATCTGTGAGGGAACAGGTGGAACAGAGCAATGTTCTGCAACTCTCTGGTGTGGTCAGCGATGGAATAATCTGCAGAATATATCAATATGTATCTGTGAGGGAACAGAGCAATGTTCTGCAGATCTCTAGAGTGGCCAGTAATGGAATAATCTGCAGATTATATATGTATGTCTCTGTTTTGGGGGAAATAGGACAGAGCAATGTTCTGCAGATCTCTAGAGTGGCCAGTAATGGAATAATCTGCAGATTATATATGTATGTCTCTGTCTTGGGGGAAATAGGACAGAGCAATGTTCTGCAGATCTCTAGACAGTCAGTGATGGAATAATCTATAAATTATTAGCAGAGATGGCTGAATGTAACAATTTTCTCAGCAGATCCTTTCCCTTACATAAGACTTCCCATCTGCCCCCTCCTGGAGATGATAGGTGAGCAGTGGGTAGTCTTGATGCCCCCTACACTACCCCCCCCCCCCCCCCCCGGGGCAGATTTCAGTTCCCTCTCACCTTAGTACAATGCTGCTGGATGGAGCTGTGGAGGGAGGTGATTCGCAGGTTCACATCTGTCAGTGAATCCAGGAGGGTGGAGGGTGAGATGGGGGAATTTGATGTGTGTGGGCGGATGACAGATAGAAGAATATTCTCTATTCCAATCTTCCCGATCCCCCTCACATACGGCTCTTGTTACTGCATGCTGCGAAATAAAGTGGAAACAATTCACCTCTAACAATATCAGCTTATCGCCATCAGCTGTGGAACCACAAGTTCCAGCAAAACCAACAGCAAAGACACATGTACCCTGCCCCCTGGGCTGTTCCTCTAAAGAGGTAGCTTGAGCCTTGGGGTTAATGGGCTTAGCCATGCATGAAGACTAAATAGTCAGCACGGTGGTCTTGCAGCACCGGGGTGGTGGGTTTATGTCCCACCAGGGTTACTACCTGTATGGGATTCCTTCCTATAACCTCCCTGTGTGTGTGTGACAGTGCTGGACCAGTCTGTGGTGTGATATACCTGGAGGTGACACAGGATATGTAGTCCATCACGAGGGTACGTGGATGGTGAAAGCAAAAAGTGGAGAGGGCTTGTTAGGGTCTTGGCTGCTACCTCTCAGGCCGGGCCGGAACTAGCCTGCCTGATGTGGGAGTGCAATAAAAAATGTCAGGGGAGCAGTATGCAGGGGTTAAGAGGGCAATGTACAGGGGTCAGCAGAGCAGTGTACAGGGGTCAGCAGAGCAGTGTACAGGGGTCAGCAGGGAAGTGTACAGGGGTCAGCAGGGCAGTGTACAGGGGTCAGCAGGGAAGTGTGCAGGGGTCAGCAGGGAAGTGTACAGAGGTCAGCAGGGCAGTGTACAGAGGTCGGCAGGGCAGTGTAGAGAGGTTGGCAGGGCAGTGTACAGGGGTCAGCAGAGCAGTGTACAGGGGTCGGCAGGGCAGTGTAGAGAGGTTGGCAGGGCAGTGTACAGGGGTCAGCAGGGCAGTGTACAGGGGTCAGCACGGAAGTGTACAGAGGTCAGCAGGGCAGTGTAGAGAGGTTGGCAGGGCAGTGTACAGGGGTCAGCAGGGCAGTGTACAGAGATCAGCAGGGCAGTGTACAGAGAACAGCAGGGCAGTGTACAGGGGTCAGCAGGGCAGTGTAGAGAGGTTGGCAGGGGAGTGTACAGGGATTAGCAGGGCAGTGTACAGAGGTCAGCAGGGCAGTGTACACGGATTAGCAGGGCAGTGTACAGAGGTCAGCAGGGCAGTGTACAGAGGTCAGCAGGGTAGTGTACAGGGGTTGGCAGGGCAGAGGATAGGGGACAGAAGAGCTGAGGACAGGCGATAACAGGGCAGAGGATAGGGGACAGAAGAGCTGATGGCAGTGGACAGCACGTTGGAAGACAGGGGACACAACTGGCAGGGCAGAGCACAGGAGTCACTGCTGGTAGGGCAGAGGACAGGGGTCACTTTTGGCAGGGAAGAGGACAGGGGTCACTTTGAGTAGGGCACTCAGAAGAGCTCCATCTCCCATTCCTGTACTGCACACAGCCAGGGCACAGACAACAGAGCTCTTCCTCCCCACACAGATAGCTTTGGCTTTGGGGGGCACAACTAAAATCTGGGGGGGGGGGAATAGCCCTTTCTACCACCCCCCTAAATCTGGCCATGCTCTCAGGTAGCAACAGAAAGATGCTCTGTAATGTAGAACTGAATGGATACCGAGGTGCGCTCAGTATCAGAGGTCGTCACACTTGGGTTTGTTTATTAAAAGCTGTTTATTGTAGTTAATGATTCACAGGTAATGAATAGAGCCGACAAGTTTCGGGGGAAGTGCCCTCTCCTTCATCAAGGCTGGTATCAGAGCTAGTACTAGTGCAGTGATGGCGAACCTTTTTGAGCCCGAGTGCCCAAAACTGCAACACAAACCAACTTTTTTATTTCAAAGTGCCAACACTGCAATTAACCACTTGCCTACCTGGACACATTGACAGACGGCACTGATCGGTGGCACTGATGGGCAGCACTGATGGGCGACACTGCTGGGCACTGACAGGTGGCACTGCTGGGCAGCACTGACAGGTGGCACTGCTGGGCAGCGCTGACAGGTGACACTGCTGGGCACTGATGGGTGACACTGCTGGGCACTGATGGATGACACTGCTGGGCATCATTGTTGGGTGGCACTGATGGGCAGCACTGATGGGCGACACTGCTGGGCACTGACAGGTGGCACTGCTGGGCAGCACTGACAGGCGACACTGCTGGGCACTGATGGGTGACACTGCTGGGCACTGATGGATGGCACTGCTGGGCATCATTGATGGGTGGCACTGTTGGGCAGCACTGATGGGCGATACTGCAGGGCACTGACATGTGGCACTGCTGGGCAGCACTGACAGGTGGCACTGCTGGGCAGCACTGACAGGCGACACTGCTGGGCACTGATGGATGGGACTGCTGGGCATCATTGATGGATGGCACTGATGGGCAGCACTGATGGGCGACACTGCTGGGCCCTGACAGGCGACACTGCTGGGCACTGATGGATGACACTGCAAGCAATCTCACCTCTGGCAGCGTCGGTGTGGCTTCCAACCCAGCAGCTCATTCCCATCCACGCTGAACACGTTACCCCTGGCCCCGGAGCAGTGTGGGAGCAGTGTGGGAGCCTCTTCCTCTCTTCCGCGCCCATCCCCGGGTACATCACCCCTGGTGCCAGAGCCGCATTGGAGCCGTTTTCTCTCGTCCACGCCCACCCTGGCCCCAGAGACATGTGGGAAATGTAGTTTGATGGGGATCCAGTGTGGACGAGATCTGGATGGCCGGTCCATGCGCGCTCATCATCCTCTTCTTCCTGGCGTGCCCACTGAGATGGCTCTGCGTGCCAGCTCTGGCACGCGTGCCATAGGTTCGCCATCACTGTACTAGTGATTAAAGGGGAGACACTTCCCCCAAAACTCGTCGGCTCTATTCATTACCTGTGAATCATTAACTACAATAAACAATGTTTAATAAACAAACCCAAGTGTTACGACCTCCAATACTGAGCGCACCTCGGTATCCATCCAGCTATAAGCTCCCTGTGTTTAGGTGGTCTTCCTTAAAACCCAATAACATACCTGCCAACCTATTTGGCTCCTATACCTGCAGGTACATTAGATAGTAAGCTCCATTGGGGAAATATATAAATGGTTCAATAGAGATAATAAATACCCATCCACACAATTTACTTTATATTAGGATATTTTTTTTTTTTTTAAATATAATTGCAACCTGACATAGACAGCCCACTTCCTCAGAGGCCAGGCTGTCATGGACCCTCCCAATTCTATGATTGGACAGTGACTCTCTGTCACTCTGCTATCTCCTCCTATCAGCATGCTCCTAGTCAGGACATGAACTGATTGGCTACTTGTGCTGCTACTTCCGCTCCCAGTCAGAGCTCTACTGTACAGGGACTGGGAGAGGCTGATAACGGGTCATAATCAGGTACTGGCATTTAAAAAAAAAAATGTAACAATGTATTCATTATTGCAGACATTTGTGTCTTTTACATCTGCCTGGAGTCCAGCTTCATGGAGTGTCCTGTGCCGAATCCATCCACTGGCTGCACTGAGATTCTGGGGTCACCATACATATTACATTCTGACCATACAATCAGCTTTAGATTTAACAAAACTATTTAATATGTGGACCAACCTGATCTATCCAGTCAATCTATATCCAATCAGGAAGGGCCATGGCAATTCCA
The DNA here is from genome assembly GCF_062004578.1 of Staurois parvus. Taxonomy (NCBI): domain Eukaryota; kingdom Metazoa; phylum Chordata; class Amphibia; order Anura; family Ranidae; genus Staurois; species Staurois parvus. Next base: position 102,510 of record NW_028318597.1, read on the forward strand.
AAGGAGATTGTCCAATCAGATTATAATGTGTAGACATGTGCGGTTCGTTTCGTTCGGAATTCAAATTCTGACTAATTTTTTATTATTCAGACATTCTGATGTCTCCGAATTTCTGAATTACAATAGTAATGAATCCGAAATAATGAAACAAAGTCTGGATGAAATTCTAATTTGAATTAAATCAGACTCGAATTTGAATGAAATTCAAATATGAACAGAATAGACAATAAAAGAACAGAATGGAACATAAAAGAAAAGAACAGAATAGACAATAAAAGAATAGCATAGAATAGAAAAGAAATGAACAGAATAGACAAAAGAATAGAAAGGAATAGAATAGAATAGGAAAACAATAGTAAAGAATAGAACACAATGTAAAATAACAGAATATATCAGAATATAATAGAAAAGAATAGAATAGAACTGAAAAAACAATGGAATAAAGTAAAATAGAAAGCATATAACTGTCTTCAATAATTCAAATTTCGAATAGAATAGATAAGAATAGAAAAGAATAGAATGAAATAGAATATAACTGACTTTCAAAATGAGAATTTTGAATAGAATAAATTTGATTTTGAATAGAGTAGATTCAAACAAAATAGAAAAGAATAGAATGAAGTAGAAACAATATAACCGTCTTCTGAAATTAAACTCTTGAATAGAATAGATTAGAATAGAAAAGAATAGAACAAAATAGAAAGAATATAACTGTCTTCCAAAATTAGAACAGAATAGAAAAGAATAAAATAAAATAGAATATAACTGTCTTCTAAAATTCAAAATTCAAACAAAATGAATTTGAATAGAATAGTTTAGAATAGAAAGAAAAAGAATAGAATACAATAGAAAGAATATAACTGTCATCTGAAATGGAAATTTTGAACAGAATAAATTTGAATACAAGAGATTACAATAGAAAAGAATAGAATAGAACAGAATAAAATAGAAATAATATAACTTTCTTCCAAAATTAGAATTTTGAATAGAATAAATTTGATTTAGAATAGAGTAGATTAGAACAAAATAGAAAAGAATTGAATAAAATAGAAAGAATATAACTGTCTACTGAAATTCAAATTTGGAACAGAATAAGTTTGAACAGAATAGCTTAGAATAGAAAAGAGTAGAATAGAATAAAATAGAATATAACTGTCTTCCAAAATTAGAATTTCGAATAGAATAAATTTGATTTCAAATAGAGTAAATTATAACAGAATAGAAAAGAATAGAATAAAATAGAATATAACTGTGTTCTGAAATTCAAATTTTGAACAGAATAAATTTGAATAGAATAGCTTAGAATAGAAAGGAAAAGAATAGAAAAGAATAGAATAAAATAGAAAGAATATAACTGTCTTCTGAAAGTCAAATTTTGAACAGAATAAATTCGCATAGAATAGCTCAGATTAGAGAAGAAAAGAACAGAATAGAACAGAATAAAATGGAAATAATATAACTTTCTTCCAAAACTAGAATTTCATATAGAAAATTAATTTTCATTTCAATTAGAGTAGATTAGAACAGAATAGAAAAGAATAGAATAAAAGAGAATATAACTCCTCTTCTAAAATTCAAATTTCAAACAGAATAAATTCGAATAGAATAGCTTAGATTAGAAAAGAAAAGTTTAAAATAGAACAGAATAAAATGGAAATAATATAACTTTCTTCCGAAATTAGAATTTCAAACAGAATAAATTTGAATAGAATAGCTTAGAACAGAATAGAAAAGAATAGACTAGAACAGAATAAAATATAAATAATATAACCTTCTTCCAAAATTAGAATTTCAAACAGAATAAATTTGTATAGAATAGCTTAGAATAGAAAGGAAAAGAATAGAAAAGAATAGAATAAAATAGAAAGAATATAACTGTCTTCTGAAAGTCAAATTTCGAACAGAATAAATTCGAATAGAATAGCTTAGATTAGAAAAGTATAGAATAGAACAGAATAAAATGGAAATAATATAACTTTATTTCGAAATTAGAATTTCAAACAGAATAAATTTGAATAGAATAGCTTAGAACAGAATAGAAAAGAAAAGAATAGACTAGAACAGAATAAAATAGAAATAATATAACCTTCTTCCGAAATTAGAATTTCAAATTTGATTTTGAATAGAGTAGATTAGAACAGACTAGAAAAGAATAGATTAAAATAGAGAAAAACAATAGAATAGAATTCAATAGAACAGAAAGAATATAACCGTCTTCCAAAATTCGAATTTCGAAAAGAATTAATTCAAATTAGAATACATTAGAACAGAATAAAATAGCATATAACTGTCTTCTGAAATTAAAATTTTGAACAGAATACATTTGAATAGAATAGCTTAGAATAGAATAGAAAAGAATAGACTAGAACAGAATAAAATAGAATATAACCGTCTTCCGAAATTCGAAAAGAATGAATTCAAATTAGAATACAATAGAATAGAAAAGAATAGAATAGGAAAAAAACTATAAAACAGAATAGAATGAAATAGAAGGACTATAACCTTCTTCCGAAATTAGAATTTCAAATAGAATAAATTTGATTTTGAATAGAGTAGATTAGAACAGACTAGAAAAGAATAGATTAAAATAGAGAAAAACAATAGAATAGAATTCAATAGAACAGAAAGAATATAACCGTCTTCCAAAATTCGAATTTCGAAAAGAATGAATTCAAATTAGAATACATTAGAATAGAATAAAATAGCATATAACTGTCTTCTGAAATTAAAATTTTGAACAGAATACATTTGAATAGAATAGCTTAGAATAGAATAGAAAAGAATAGACTAGAACAGAATAAAATAGAAAGAATATAACCGTCTTCCAAAATTCGAAAAGAATGAATTCAAATTAGAATACATTAGAATAGAAAAGAATAGAATAGAATAGGAAAAAAAAACTATAAAACAGAATAGAATGAAATAGAAGGACTATAACCGTCTTCTGAAATTTGAATTTCGAACAGAAAAAAATTGGAATTCAAATGCCAAATTGAATCTAATCGGATTTGAAATGAAACGAATTGTGAAAATGAAGTGAATGAATTTAGCGAACCGAAATGATGTAAATGACGAATCGAACCGAAGCAAATGTTTTCGTCCTGCACATGTCTAGCAATGTGTGGTGAGATTTGCTGGGCGATTGGGCCAAGAACGGGATCACATAGATATAGGAGGCTGACCATTGTAATAACAGATGACCATCCAGTTGCCTACCCCCCCTCCCCCGCCCTGCCCATGGGGCTGGTTGGTTTGGCGATTATTGGGGGGTGCGGACCGTTCTCTTCTGATCCTCGCTCTCCGGCACACAAAGCGTTTTGTCAGTTAGCGGCCCCCGGGTTGGTTCAGTGAATGTAGTTACCATGGAGCCCGAGAAATCCGGCAACCTTCACAAATCCGAACATCTTTCATCCCGGCTCTAATTGGAAAGTTTGCTGAGCCGCAGGGCGGGGGGTGAGGTGCCATCATTAACCTTCTCTCTGCTGGAAGAAACAAGGCGTAATCAGGCTCCCAGCCCTCGGAAAGTGCAGACGTGATCCGTACCAAGTGAACTGTCTGCGTCCGGAGCAGGGGCGGACTGACAACTCATGGGGCCCCTGGGCAATAGGGGATCATGGGGCCCCTGTGTCTTCACCCACACTCAAACCACACCCAAAAAAGCCTATGAAAGGTACCAGGGGCATCTCAAGGGGCCCCTTACTGACCCTGGGGCCCTTGTTTCCGAATAGTCAGTCCGCCCCTGGTCCGGAGACCCTCGTAGGAGCGAACAGCGCCGGTGCTGACCATCTGCATGTTCAGGGGACAGATCTGGCTGCTGGCCGTACGCATACGATGTGTGCATGGGACCGTGCGCACGAAGGAGCCCGAAACATACAAAAGTCGAAAAAAAAAAAAGATTTTATGTATAAGTTTACACTTGCAGTTGTGGGGTGGTAAAAACAGGCAGTTGAGCCATGTTTTTACTGCCCTCCCAAGTATCCACCACCCCTTAAGCTACAAAGGCAACCGGACAGGGTTGTATACTGGCCGTGGTCCAGGGGCGGACTGACCATTTGGAAACTGGGGTACTGCCTGAGGGCCTGGGGTCAGTAAGGGGCCCCATGAGATGCCCCTGGTACCTTTTTCATAGGCTTTTTTGAGTTTGGGCAAGGACACAGGGGCCCCATGATCCCCTATTGCCCGGGGGCCCCATGAGTTGTCAGCCCGCCCCTGCCGTGGGCACAATGCTTTGAGGTGCGACAAGAATGATACCCCCTGTCGTGTTCGGCGGTAACTCCTGCTGACTGTTCGAGTGAATAGGGTTGTGCCGCAACCGCCCTGAAGCCACGTGCAGTGCACCCAGTTGTGGTGCGGCGGTGCAGACTTTTAGGGGTCATAACAGGTGGTGAGGAGGCTACATAATGCCCTCTGAAAAGCGATCCACTGCAGATCGCTCCTCAGGGGGCAAAGCTAATGTGAATGGATGCTAATAATATGTATGATGCCCGTGGATGGCTGCTACAGAGCATAAAAATCATACCTTGCTGCATGCCGGATTTCCAGGTGTGGTTGTGGCAGTAAAGGGTTCCAGTCGCATCCCCACCCCCTCCTCGCCCATCCACCAAAAGCCTCCTTTCTTTTTCACAGAATACAAGGTGTTCTGTGAATGGAGGAGAAGAGATCGTATTGCATACCCGCCCCTCTTCTCCCCTCCCATTCATCATTTCACAGAATACGAGGCATTGCTTGAATGAAGAGATCATGTTGTATACCTGCCCCTCTATCCCTCTCATCCATTCACTTTTCCCCAGAATACAAGTAATTCTCTGAATAGAGGAGAAGAGATCATGTCAAAACCTTGTATTCTGTGAAAAAAGACAAGGCTTTTAGTGAATAGGTGAGGAAGGAGTAGACTGCCACGGCCATTTCTCTTCTCCCTGCAGCACCCGGAAATACAGAGCTTTGTGTCGGAACTGGCTTACAGGAAAGGCTTGGTTCCTTGCTGCTCCTCTGAAAAGTGATCCCCAATGGATTGCTTTTCAGGGGGCATTTGTCGGGCAGCTGAGAGGCGATATGATGCCTCCTCACTGCCTGATTTAGCCCCCAAAAGCTTGCAGCCCGATGTTGTCAGACATGATTGCAGCATGGCTCCATTCGCTGGAATGCGCTGAACATGTCGGGGTAGAGGTTGTGTGCCAGGCAGCCCGGCCTCCATCGCAGCAAAAGGATGATGGCGGGGGGGGGGGGGGGTTGGGGTTCAACAGACTAGTTTTTTATGGCCCTCAGCTGAACGAGTCCCCAGGGTATGATTCTTATATTATGCTGCAGCCCTCCACACACACAGTACACATTATTATCCTGCTACCGTTCTATTATTATAATGTTACATTGTATCTAGAATGTATGTAGAAATTATTATTATTATTATACAGGATTTATATCGTGACAACAGATTGCACAGCGCTTTACAGAATGAAGGCAGATACTACAGGTACAATACAATCTGCTACAAGAGGAATCTGCTCGTTAGAGCTCACATTATTATACCGATTATATTACTGTCTTAGGGATTACATTATCTCAAATGTTTTTTATTTAAATATAGTAATTAAAGTTCAAACAGACGGCCAGGAGGGGAACTAATACATTACTCATGAGCCTTCTAATATTGCTACAAAATCCGCTTGTTAAAAAATATAACAAGCAGATGGAAGCAAAATCTCCAAACAATTATTATCCCTCTACAAATCCGCCAAACAAAATGTGAAAGATATATAAAAGGCACAATATAAACCATATTAAACAAACGTCACAGAAATATCATTGATTATATGCTTGCGTTGGAAAAAAAAAACACCAAAAAAATATAAAAAAATAAAAAAATATAAATATTTATATATACGTACAATACATATACATACATACATACACACATTCAGTATATATATATATATATATATATATATATATATATATATATACAGTATAAAGAACACTAAAATAATATATATACACTGTATATATAGATATATATACAGGGGCGGACTGACCATTTAGGCACTTGGGCATTGCCCTAGGGCCCAGGGTCAATAGATGCTGCTGGTAACTTTCATAGGCTTTTTTAGGTGTGGTTTGAGTGCGGGCGAGGAGACAGGGGCCCCATGATTTCCTATTGCCTGGGGGCCCCCTGAGTTGTCAGTCCGCCCCTGTACATATATATATATATAGTATAAATAAAATATTATTTATTTATATATATATATATATATATATATAAATACACAGTGTATATATATATATATATATATATATATATATATATATATATATATATATATATATACAGAGTATAAAAAACACTCCAAAAAAAATTATATATATATTTTTTTTTATTCCAATGTTTTTTATACTGTGTGTATGTGTGTATATATATATGGTTTTATTTTTTTTAATTTCAATGTTTTTTTATACTGTGTGCATATATATATATATATATATATATATATATATATATATATATATATACTGAATATGTGTATATATGTACATATATATATACAGTATACAGTATAAAATATATATATATATAAATACAGATATTTATTTTTATGTTTATTTTTTTTTATTTTTCTGTATTTGTTCCTATTGGGATGATAAGCAGGTGCATGGTGCATTTTATACACATTTTACCTATGGCACCACTCATACTCATCGAAGATGCACTTTATGAAAAATGCAAGAGGAATGCTGCAAGCAGGAGCCTCTAAAACACACCATAGGAGACACATGGTACTGTGGAAACCCATGCAGTTTTAGGCCTCATGCACACCGGATGTTCTTTCCTCCCCTGGATGCCTTTGCTCCAGTAGCGCTAGCATTAATGCACGTTTGGTGTTTTTTTTGGCCAAACACGCCTCTCCTGAACGCACTGGTGGTGCCTCTAAATGCATGTAAATGCCTATATGTTCAAGGAGACATAGATATACACAGAGGGGCGTTTAGAGTCAGAAGAAAAGTCAAACATCTTTAAAAGTGACATTTTTGAAATCCTGCTTACATGAGGCTTTAAATTCCTAAAATGCAGAGGTACTGCATATATGGCCCCAAGAGCCACAAAGAGCCATAAGTAGCCTCTGTCATTTCACAGAAAGCAAGCAGACGCCTCTTTTATGCACTATAGGAGACACATAGGTAGCGTGGAAAGCCATGTGGTTTACATGCAGTTTTAGGTGTCTAAAGCACAGAGGTATACCTGGACCCCAATAACCAAATAGGAGTCTCTAAAATGTACCCTAGGAGATGCATGGATACATGTGGAAACCCCTGTGGTTTATGCACAGTTTTAGATATCTAAAGCACAGAGGTAGACAACAGCCCCAGGAGCCACAAAGAACCCATAGATAGCCTCTGATATTTCACAGAAAACAAGCAGGAGCCTCTACAGTGCACCATAGGAAGTGTGAAAACCCACGTGGTCTGTGTTCAGTTATAGATGTCTAAAGTGCGGAGATATACAAGTGCTTAGGTCCCCAACAACTCAAGGGAGGCCATAGGTAGCCTTTGTTATTACACAAAAGGCAAGCAGGGGCCTCCTAAACACACCATAGGAGACACATAAGTATATGGAAACCCATGCGGTTTACATGCAGTTTTAGATGCCTAAAGCACATGGGTCCAAGAGCCATGAAGAGGTACATATGGGTCCAAGAGCCATGAAGAGGTACATATGAGTCCAAGAGCCATGAGGAGGTACACATGATGGGTCCAAGAGCTACGAGGAGGTACACAAGGGTCCAAGAGCAACAAGGAGGTACATGTAGGTCCAAGAGCCACGAGGAGGTATGCATGAGTCCAAGAGCCATGAGGAGGTACACATGGGTCCAAGAGCCACGAGGAGGTACCTGTGGATCCAAGAGCCACGAGGAGGTACCTGTGGGTCCAAGAGCCACGAGGAGGTACCTGTGGGTCCAAGAGCCACGAGGAGGTACCTGTGGATCCAAGAGCCACGAGGAGGTACCTGTGGATCCAAGAGCCACGAGCAGGTACCTGTGGGTCCAAGAGCCACGAGCAGGTACACGTGGGTCCAAGAGCCACGAGGAGGTTATGGGCATCCTCTGTCATTCCACAGAAAGGCCGCACTTTATCCAGTTGGGTTCAGATGTAAATAAGTGAACAGATCATAAGAATGCGTCCCGCAGGAAGTAAAAAATCTGACTGCCCCCCCCCCCCCCTCTAGCTGTCCGAGGTGAAGCAGCCATGTAAGAGGCATACAGGGGAGCCATAGAGGATGATATTGGGGACTATTCTCCGTTTCCCGGAGTGGAGTCATGTACGGACGCATCAATCCCGGCGCGGTGGTTTTCGCTGTGACTCACCCTGTCCCGTAACCACTTATTAGAAAAAAGTTTAACACCCTGACTCAGCACACGTACACGTCTATCCGATCTGACATGTGTACACATGATCCACGTATTAACCCTTCAGTAACCCACAGAGAAGGAACAATAAAGAGTCAGTGCAACACTTAACAGTCCTCCCATCTGCATCTGCTTTCCCCTGCAGAAGAATGGCGCCATCATTGTTCAGGCATCATCCAGGGTCACATCTACTTCCCAGACTGAGATGCCATCACACAATCATAGAAATCCTGGTGCCTGTGCAGGCCTTGGCTGTGTTCACAAGTTTCAGATCAGCCCCTGACGCAGCCTCTCATCTTGCTACAATGTTACAATGTTGCAGTCTAATCACAAGGAGAGAGAGGAGACTGAGGAAATGCTTCCTCCTGCCTGCAGCAGACTGATGTCATCAGCCCAGCCTAGCCAAAAGTCACTGAGTAAGAGATGAGTTCAAGGTGGAGCTTTTCTGAAATGTACATTGTGACATTCATTTATAGCTGCAGACTTGTAATTTGCTGAAAGGTCCAATTTATGGGGTCCGTTCACACCAGGTGAGACTGTGGTGGGTGGTTATTCCAGTACAGTCCCACCACGCCCACAAAACATTACAAAATGTTCGGTGTGGTCAGTTCACAAAAATGCATGTAGTACTTTTTTCCAGCGCAGAGTAGTCACTGCATGCCATCTGTTAGAAATGTATGATTTGTCACTGTCTGACATTTCAATAAAGATCATTGAAAAAAAAAGTAGTGAACAGTGAGATGTGCTTGGATCTGCGCATCAGCACTGCCTGCACCGCAACGCGCATCAAGCAACGCTGTGCCTGGTGTAAATGGGCCCTTGACCACTTGGCCTCCTGGAAGATCCCTTTCATGACCAGGGCATTTGTTTTTGCTATTCAGCACTGTGCACATTAAGTGGTAATTGTGCTGTCATGCAACACTGTACCCAAATGACATTTATATAATTTTTTTCACACAAATAGAACTTTCATTTGGTGGTATTTGGTCACCACTGGGCTTTTTTATTTTTATTATATAAATGAAAAAAACGATTTAAAAAAAAAAAGAAAAATTCTACTTTCTGTTATAAAACATATCCAAGAAAGAAATAATCTAATTTCTGCATAAATTGCAGTTAAAATGTATTCTGTTACATGTCTTTGGTAAGAAAAAAATCTGAATAAGTGTATATTGATTTGTTTACGCCAAAGTTATAGTTATAGCGCCAAAGTTATAGCTTGGGTACAACCAGCCCGTCCATAGATGAATAAAATCTCGATCAGCTTGGTACAACCAGGCCATCCATAGATGAATCAAATCTCGATCAGCTTGGGTACAACCAGCACGTCCTCAGATGAATCAAATCTCGATCAGCTTGGGTACAACCAGCCCGTACGTAGATGGATCAAATCTCGATCAGCTTGGGTACAACCAGCCCTTCCATAGATGAATCAAATCTCGATCAGCTTTGGGTACAATCAGCCCGTCCGTAGATGGATCAAATCTCGATCAGCTTGGGTACAACCAGCCCTTCCATAGATGAATCAAATCTCGATCAGCTTGGGTACAACCAGCCCGTACGTAGATGAATCAAATCTCGATCAGCTTGGGCACAACCAGCCCGTCCGTAGATGGATCAAATCTCAATCAGCTTGGGTACAACTAGCCCATCCATAGATGAATCAAATATCGATCAGCTTGGGTACAACCAGCCCATCTATAGATGAATCAAATCTCAATCAGCTTGGGTACAACCAGCCCCCCCGTAGATGGATCAAATCTCAATCAGCTTGGGTACAACCAGCCCATCCCTAGATTAATCAAATCTCGATCAGCTTGGGTACACACAGCCCATCCCTAGATGAATCAAATCTCGATCAGCTTGGGTACAAACAGCCCGTCCCTAGATGAATCAAATCTCGATCAGCTTGGGTACAACAGCCCGTCCGTAGATGGATCAAATCTCGATCAGCTTGGGTACAACCAGCCCTTCCATAGATGAATCAAATCTCGATCAGCTTGGGTACAACCAGCACGTCCTCAGATGAATCAAATCTCGATCAGCTTGGGTACAACCAGCCCGTCCCTAGATGAATCAAATCTCGATCAGCTTGGGTACAACCAGCCCGTCCGTAGATGGATCAAATCTCAATCAGCTTGGGTACAACCAGCCCATCCATAGATGAATCAAATATCGATCAGCTTGGGTACAACCAGCCCCTCCGTAGATGGATCAAATCTCAATCAGCTTGGGTACAACCAGCCCATCCCTAGATGAATCAAATCTCGATCAGCTTGGGTACAAACAGCCCGTCCCTAGATGAATCAAATCTCGATCAGCTTGGGTACAACCAGCCCATCCCTAGATTAATCAAATCTCAATCAGCTTGGGTACAACCAGCCCGTCCCTAGATGAATCAAATCTCGATCAGCTTGGGTACAACCAGGCCGTCCATAGATGAATCAAATCTCGGCCAATCCCCGCTGAACCAGCAGAGATTCAATCCGTCTGTGGCTTACTTTACTACTCGGGGATTGCATTGTTCTCAGCGGGTCAACTATTTCCTAGGAATTGATTTACTAAAGGCAAATAGACCGTGCACTGTGCAAGTGCAGGTGATCCAGAACTAGGTGAAGCTTCACTTTGCAAAGAATACCCAATCACATGCCAGGAAAATTTTAAAAAGAACAAAAAAGCATGTTTGCTGGCACATGATTGGATGAAGGAAGTCAGCAGAGCTTCAGCTCATCTATTAAGCTCTTGAGCAACTGCACTTGCAAAGTGCTCAGTCTGTTTGCTTTGAGTAAATCTAACCCATAGACTTACATTCTGAGAAGGATCAGTAAAGCACAGCCAACGTGTAATGCAGCAAAGCAGGGGACAGAGTCTGGTGTCAGCAACTATGGGGGGCCCAATACACACCTATTCTTACCGTATATATATATAAATAGTATATAAAAAGCTGGTCTGGTTCAAACTTCAAAAATGTCCTAGAAAACCTTTCCCAGCCTAAGCAGGACTCACCTTACATTGGGCTGGTGGCCTAGGCATGCTGGGGCTTGTAGTGCACATGAGGTCGGAGGTGCCAGGCGGTCCAGGCTTGGATTATCGGGAGCCGTGTGTGCGATTCTCACCTCTCCGCCATTCCCCGCCATGTAAACAGCCGACGGGACAAAGTCCGCACAGCTCACAATCTAATTTTAGCATCTGAGCTTGGTGATAAAAACTGAGAATCTCCCACATACGCCCCCCCCCTGTACTGTGTAATATACAGATCATACAGGGCCCCCCCCCGTACTGTGCATTATACAGATCATACAGGGCCCCCCCCATACTGTGTATTATACAGATCATACAGGACCCCCCCTTACTGTGTATTATACAGATCACACAGGGCCCCCCCCATACTGTGTATTATACAGATCATACAGGACCCCCCCTTACTGTGTATTATACAGATCATACAGGGCCCCCCCCCCCTGTACTGTGTAATATACAGATCATACAGGGCCCCCCCCGTACTGTGCATTATACAGATCATACAGGGCCCCCCCGTACTGTGTATTATACAGATCACACAGGGCCCCCCCCCGTACTGTGTATTATACAGATCATACAGGGCCCCCCCATACTGTGTATTATACAGATCATACAGGGCCCCCCCATACTGTGTATTATACAGATCATACAGGGCCCCCCCGTACTGTGTATTATACAGATCATACAGGACCCCCCCCCCGTACTGTGTATTATACAGATCATACAGGGCCACCCCGTACTGTGTATTATACAGATCATACAGGCCCCCCCCATACTGTGTATTATACAGATCATACAGGGCTCCCCCATACTGTGTATTATACGGATCATACAGGGCCCCCCCGTACTGTGTATTATACAGATCATACTGGGCCCCCCCGTACTGTGTATTATACAGATCATACTGGACCCCCCCCCGACTGTGTATTATACAGATCATACAGGGCCCCCCGTACTGTGTATTATACAGATCATACAGGCCCCCCCCCATACTGTGTATTATACAGATCATACAGGTCCCCCCCATACTGTGTATTATACAGATCATACAGGCCCCCCCCCCGTACTGTGTATTATACAGATCATACAGGCCCCCCCCATACTGTGTATTATACAGATCATACAGGTCCCCCCGTACTGTGTATTATACAGATCATACAGGCCCCCCCCCGTACTGTGTATTATACAGATCATACAGCCCCCCCCCCATACTGTGTATTATACAGATCATACAGCCCCCCCCCATACTGTGTATTATACAGTTCATACAGGCCCCCCCCATACCGTGTATTATACAGATCATACATCCCCCCCCATACTGTGTATTACACAGTTCATACAGCCCCCCCCCATACTGTGTATTATACAGTTCATACAGCCCCCCCCCATACTGTGTATTATACAGTTCATACAGGCCCCCCCCCCATACTGTGTAATATACAGATCATACAGGCCCCCCCCCATACTGTGTATTATACAGATCATACAGCCCCCCCCCCCCCATACTGTGTATTATACAGATCATACAGGCCCCCCCCCCCATACTGTGTAATATACAGATCATACAGCCCCCCCCATACTGTGTATTATACAGATCATACAGGGCCCCCCGTAATGTGTAATATACAGATCATACAGGACCCCCCCGTACTGTGTATTATACAGAGATAGCTGGGAGCAATGTAACTGAAATGAGTGCAGCACAGGCAGAGACCACTTGTAGTGTGTTAGAACTACAGATCCCCAACCCCAGCTCTTAACATAGAGGAGAGGTGTTCTGTAGTCTTCAGAGATAGCTAGAAACAATTTAACTGATAAAAGCGCATCACAGACAGAGAGAGATCAAAAAATTGTGTTAGAACTATGGAATATCCCCCTCTTCTCCATATCATGGAGGGAAGTGTTTTGTAGTCCCCAGAGAGAGCTGGGTAACTGATAAGAGTGCAGAACAGAGCACAGGAAGTGTGTTAGAATTACAGAATACCCCACCTCCTCTCCATAACCTAGGGGGAGGTGTTTTGTAGTCTTTAGAGATAGCTTGGAACAATGTAACCTGTAAGAGTGTTAGAACTACAGAATATTCCTACACTTTCCCATATTTATTACAGGTGCCTACATAGCGCTGTCAATTTATGCAGCACTTTACATATATATTGCACATTCACATCAGTCCCTAACCCTCAAGGGGAGTACAATCTAAGGTCCCTAACCCTCAAGGGGAGTACAATCTAAGGTCCCTAACCCTCAAGGGGCATACAATCTAAGGTCCCTAACCCTCAAGGGGCGTACAATCTAAGGTCCCTAACTCACATTCATACATACACATACTAGGGACAATTTAGACAGGAGCCAATTCACCTACCAGCATGTCTTTGGAGTGTGGGAGAAACTGGAGTACCTGGAGGAAACCCATGCAGGCACAGGGAGAACATGCAAACTCCAGGCAGGTGGTGCTGTGGTTGGGATTTGAACCAATGACCCAAGTACTGCCAGGTGGAAGTGCTAACCATTTAGCCACTGTGCTGCCCACAACAGCCATACATCCTAACATAGGGGGGAGGTGTTCTGTAGTCCCCAGAGATAGTTGATTACAATGGAACTGCTAGGAGTGCAGCACACGTAGAGAACCCAAGATTTCTGGCAGGATCAAAGTAATGTAACAAAACCCTCTTTAGGAGACCAAAGGGGAGCAAATAAAAGAAATTAATTGTTTGGGTTTGCCTACACTAGAATGTATATTATAAATGACAATATTCCAGAGCTTGTCTGCGGGGTGCAGGGCAACAGTATGCCCGCTGGTGGGCACAAGACTGGCACGACACACTGATGTCCACCGATCTCCTAACCCTGATGTATGTTGTGAAGACCACACAGCATTGATCTAATGCTGTGTGGTCTTCACAACATACATCAGGGTTAGGAGAAATATATTATTATCATTAACAGCGTCTGCGCCGCCCTATAGCAGAAATACTGCTACAGGGCACCAGTGGTGCGCAAAATCACGTATATATACATGTGATTTCGCATTTCCAGGTAGGGGAATTCTACAGCCTTGGCTGTCAATCAACGATGATTACTCGCTGGTGCCCGGTGATTGCCGAGATCTCTCCCCTGTCAGCTCCTGCACACTGCCTTCTCTTTCCATGCATTCCTAGAATCTCCGCAAGCTTTGCAACTCCTGCTTCATTTCTAAGGACTACATATCCCATGGTACCTTGCTGCCTGCAGGCAGTGATCCCTGTATTGACTCCGCCTCCTGAAACTCCTCCTCCCCCGAGTCAGGCTCTGTGAAATGTGTGACATGGCAGTGCCAATTCACAGGACCTACCACACACAGCATACAGTTAACCCTCATGTTAACCCCTTCCTGCCCAGTGCCATTAGTACAGTGTCAGTGCTTTTTATTAGTACTGATCACTGTATTGGTGTCACTGGGGATGTCAGTGACACCAAGTCAGTTCCCCCCAGTGTCAGAATAGTCCCGCTATAAGTCGTTGATCGCCGCCATTACTAGTAAAAGTATAAAATAATAAAAAAAAATCCCAGTATCTATACCGCCATTTGTAAACGCTATAACTTTCACGTAATTTACACGTATTGGGAATGTTTTTAGCAAAGACATGGAGCAGAATACATTTTGGCCTAAATTTATGACGAAATTTGATTTTTTAAATGTTTTATGTTTAATAGCAAAAAGTCAAAAATACTGTTTTTTTCTCAAAATTGTCGGTCGATTCTTTTTTCATAGCACCAAAAATAAAACTGCACAAGCGATCAAATACCACCAAAATAAATCTCAGTTTGTGGGGAAAAAAGGAACGTAAATTTCATTTGGGTGCAGCGTTGCGTGACCGCATAATTGTCTGCTAAATTAACGCAGCGCCGTATCGCAAAAAATGGCCTGGTCAGGAAGGGGGGGGGGGGGAATCATCAGGAGGGCAAGGGGTTAACAACAAGCATTATATTATTATGGTGATTTATTTATTGCCTCTTTGTTTATAAACACAAGGTACAGGATACAGAAGCTTTGATCTCTGCTGAAGCTGACCCAACCATGTAAATCCCGCTGCCTGAGCGGTCCATGGCCTGAGGTTTGGTGTCTCTTCACTTTTACTGTCCCCATTACCCATGATTCTGACATTAAAGTGGACCTGTCATTACGAATAAACTCCTGACATATTCCAATACACAGTAACAGTAAAAAGCTGCCCTCCCCCACGTGGAAGAAAAATCTATTTAAAATCTATTTTTAAAATATTCTTCCCAAATATATTGACATATATTTGAAACACTACAAATTTGGCCGTATTCAATATATTTAAAAAATAAATGAATTATATATATATATATATATATATATATATATATACACATAAACTGTATGTTGAAATACGTTTTTTTATATATTAAAAAATATATGAAAAAATATTTTTAAAAATACTTTTTCAAATATATGTCTTTGAAAATACATTTAATCTACGTTTTTGGAACGCATTTACAAATTTATGTAAAAATATACGTTAAAATGACATTTTTATATGTTAAAAAAAATCTGAAGAATATATTTTAAAAAATATATATTTTTAAATATATGCCTTTAGAAAATATATTTAAATTTACATTTTTTAGAATACATAATAAAATATATTAGCGTAGGCCAATATATTGTAAATATATGTCAGATACATAATTGTTTTTCTAAATATATTGGAAATATATTTTTCTTCCATGTGGGCCAGCTCCAATCAGTAACTTTGCCTAGGCTGGGATGATGTCATCATTTGCTGCAGGTGGTAGGAGGCATTTCCTCAGTATCCTCTCCCTCCAGTGATCAGACTGCAACATTGTAATTTTGCAGCAAGTCCCAAGGTGAAAGGCTGCAGCACAAGGTTGTTCGGCGTCAGACAAGAACTGCACAGGCACCAGGATTTACATGACTGTGAGTTTGCATCTCCAAAAAGCAGATGGTGGCCCTGGATGATGCCTGAACAAAGATGGCGCTGTCTTTCCGGAAAGAAAAGCCATTGAAGACATTGTCAAAGGGAAAAACTGTGAGCTCTGTGGAAGCATTTGCAGAACCCAATGGAGGTCTGTCCCCTTCAAAGGCTGAAGACTAATTGGTGCATGTGTGGGTTCCTGGACTCACAATTCCAATGGTGCAGGAGACGGCCAATCTGTGACCGGGAAGCGCCACTCCCAGGGCCCAGTGAACTGATTACCTTTGTGCTGGGCAATTTGTGACCTAAACTGTGCCATAAGGACTGCTTCGGGGCAATAATTTGGACCACAAGGACATGATATGGTGAGAGCTCAAATGCTCCAGCTGAAAATCAAAGCCTTCATAGCAAGACCACTGTGTACCTATTACTAAACTCAGTTGTAGCGCCCCCCACAGGACGGTGCCCTAGGTGACCACACTGGTTGTCCACAGAAAAGGTGTCATTATTTGAAATGATAGCAGACGGTTTTGGAGTGCGACAAGTGAACCTGGAATTCTGCAGTCTCTGGGGGTTCTGGTGGGAGCAGCGACAGACCAGCCTTATACAACACACAGCAACAATGATATCAGTGATATATACAGTATGTCTCATGTACAATGTATACAGGCAACCTACCTGCTCTGGTATTTCACACAGTACCAACTGTAGGCAGAGATGAAGGGTGCAGGGGAGTTTGAAATCAAGGAGTATAGAGAGGAATAAGGGGGCGCAGGGGAGAGATAATTCAGGGGGCAAGGGAGTGAGAAAGATCAGCGGTTGCAGGAGAGAGATCAGAGGGTGCAGAGGAGAGAGAGATAAGGGGGTGCAGGGGAGAGATAATTCAGGGGGGCAAGGGAGTGAGAGAGAGCAAGGAAAGGTGGTGCAGGTGAGAGATCAGGGGGTGCAGGGTTTATATTCAGAGGTATGAGGTGTGCAGGAGAGATAGAGGTCATGGGGTGCAGATAACGTGAAGATCATGTAGCACAGGAGTAACAGAGATCAAGCATGCAGTGCAGACAGTGTTCAGGGGGCACAGGGGAGACAGTGTTCAGGGGGCACAGGGGAGACAGTGCTCAGGGGGCACAGGGGAGACAGTGTTCAGGGGGCACAGGGGAGACAGTGCTCAGAGGGCACAGGGGAGACAGTGCTCAGGGGGAACAGGGCAGACAGTGTTCAGGGGGCACAGGGGAAAGAGTGTTCAGGGGGCACAGGGGAGACAGTGTTCAGGGGGCACAGTAGAGACAGTGTTAAGGGGCACAGGGGAGACAGTGCTCAGGGGGCACAGGGAGACAGTGTTCAGGGGGCACAGGAGAGACAGTGTTCAGGGGGCACAGGGGAGACAGTGTTCAGGGGGCACAGGGGAGACAGTGTCCAGGGGTGTTGGGAAGATAGAGATCAGGAGAGTGCAGGACCCAAAAAGAATAAAAGAGGGTAAAGTACTGTGTGGGTGCAAGGAAGGCAGATATTTGGGGTGCTGGGCAACAGGTAACTGGAAAAAACAGAGGAATCAGCAGTGAGAAAGAAAGGCAACAGTAGTTGGGGGGGGGGGGGGGGTTGGAGGCAGGTGGTCAGAGTAGCACCAAGTAGAGGAAGGCAATGCAGGTAGGAAGAACCCTGTAATAAAGGAAACGACAATCAGTTTTCAGGGGTGCAGGTGAGGTGAGGATCATAGGGTGAAGGAAGATCCACTGGTGAAATTGTGCAGGACAGCCAGCATTCAGGGTGGCATGGAGCAGAAGAGAGAGAGGCTCAGGAGATGCACATATCAGGGGTACAAAAGAGCCAAAGATCAGGGGGTGCAGGAGATGCAGAGATCAGGGGGCGCAGGGGATCCAGTGATCAGGAGTGCAGGGAATCCAGTAAGGGGTGCAGCGAATCCAGTGATCAGGGTTGCAGGGGATCCAGTCATCAGGGGTGCAGGGCATCCAGTGACCAGGGGTGCAGGGAATCCAATCATCAGGGGTCACAGGACAGTCAGTGATCACAAGGTGCATGAAGCTCAGTCTGATCAGAAGATCTTCAGAACTGCAGATCCAGGGACAGCTGGCTTCTGAGTGAGATGGGAAAATAAAAGACCCACCCACTGCCCCAGACTGCCTCCTGATTGGTCGCTCTACAACATCTGGACTATAGTTAACTCTTGACTGGCTGTGTGTGAGCTGGGAGCGATGCAACTTTGTATAAAGTTTCCTTCTTTGCCATCAGTATGTGTAATATCGGATATTATACAATATATCCTTCTACAACTTCCCAGGCCAACCCCAGATGTATTATCCTCTGCAGAGAACAGTCACTCCATATCTTACATCTCTGGGAGGTGTATGACATCATTCACACAGGAGAAGAGTATACAGCCTATCATATCGGGTTGGAAGATGTGATCTCCTCATAGTGGGTGTAATCAGAAAGGCAGAAAGAAGGCCAGAAGAGTAGTTTCTTCCTTATGGAGGGTCATGTTGAAGATGTGATATTCCGATGGTGGACGTGATCATAAAGGTAGAGGGAAAATCAGGACTCAAGTAGTTTCTACCTTATGGAGGGTCATGTTGGAGGTGTGATATTCCAATGATGGACGTGATCATAAAAGTAGAGAGAAGGCCAGGAGAGTAGTTTCTACCTTATGGAGGATCATGTTGGAGGTGTGATATTCCGATGGTGGATGTGATCATAAAGGTAGAGAGAAGGTCAGAAGAGTAGTTTCTACCTTATGGAGGGTCATGTTGGAGGTGTGATATTCCAATGATGGACGTAATCATAAAGGTAGAGAGAAAGCCAGGAGAGTAGTTTCTACCTTATGGAGGATCATGTTGGAGGTGTGATATTCCGATGGTGGATGTGATCATAAAGGTAGAGAGAAGGTCAGAAGAGTAGTTTCTTCCTTATGGAGGGTCATGTTGGAGGTGTGATATTCCAATGGTGGACGTAATCATAAAGGTAGAGAGAAAATAAGGATTCAAGTAGTTTCTACCTTATGGAGGGTCATGTTGGGGATGTGATATTCCGATGGTGGACGTGATCATAAAGGTAGAGAGAAGGCCAGAAGAGTAGTTTCTACCTTATGGGGGGGTCATGTTGGAGATGTGATATTCCGGTAGGGGATGTAATCAGAATTGTAGAGAGATAATGAGGACTCAAGTTGTTTCTACCTTATGGAGGGTCATTTTGAAGATGTGATATTCCGATGATGGACGTAATCAGAAAGGTAGAGAGAAGGCCAGAAGAGTATTTTGTACCTTATGGAGGGTCATGTTGGAGGTGTGACATTCCGATGGTGGACGTAATCAGAAAGGTAGAGAGAAGGCCAGAAGAGTATTTTCTACCTTAAGTAGGGTCATGTTGGAAATGTGATATTCCGATGGTGGACATGATCATAAAGGTAGAGAGAAAATCAGGATTCAAGTAGTTTCTACCTTTTGGAGGGCCATGTTGGAGGTGTGATATCTCAGTGGTGAGTATAATCAGAAAGCAGAGAGAAGGCTGGGAGAAGAGTATTTTCAACCTTATGGAAGGTCATGTTGGAAGATAGGATATTGATGGTGGGCCTAATCAGAAAGGTAGGGACCAGGTCAGGAGAAGAGTAGTTTCTACTTCATGGTGGCTCATAGAAAAGAAAGAGTTGACACCTTGCGACCCTATAAAAGAACAACTCACCACAAACCTCACCCAGTCTTAAGCCTCGTACACATGATGAAAATATTCATGATCACAAATGATCATCCTTTTTTTTTCATGCTAAGCTCATATAGAAAACCAATAGGTTACTAAAGTAACGAAAATTCTCGAACAGAATACAACTTCGGAAGCGATGTAATATATTTTATTGTATTGTATTATAATGTACTTTTTTGACTCCGAGCTTGGTCTTCCAATTCTTTTTTGGACGAATGCTGTGCTGATTAAATGAAAATCGTTGGTTCTGGCATCGTACGAGAAAAATTTTTGTGCTTGGCCCTTTGGATAATTTTGCAAGAACTGTTGTGATCAGCTCTCGAAAGCTGTGTACTAACGATCAGATTGTCATACGATGGATTCGAAAGCAGTATTTTTCGTCTGATTTTCTGAATGTGTGTGCTAGGCTTTAGTTATGGCCGGTCAATGTTCTATGATTATCACAATAAATTAATTCAAGAATTGACCCATTTCAAACCCAAAAGACTCAGCCTTCCACCATAAATGTATAGCAGAAGATCCACGAACATGTTGGGGACAATCCCTGGGATCAGAGTGTAGATCACTCAACAATAACAAAGATGATTGCTTTGTTATTGAAAAAAAAGAAACTTTCTGTTTTATACAATTTATAAAGCCCTCTCCTTTTAAAGGAACATTTAGATCACTGTGGAAATGTAAGCATGTAAAGCACTCAGCTGCAACAGAAACTGTAGCTAATCAGATAATAGCTTTCTCTTATATACCATGTGTAACAAACACTCTCTCTTGGAGAGATCATTCGCACCATAGGGTTTGTCCATTCGCGGTTGGTTGTGCGTTGACGTTATGTTTAGGGCAGCCCAATCATTTCATTGGTCCGCCTTTCACGCATGGAACAGAAATAAAGAGTGTACAATATTTAGAACTGCACCAAATCGAATGGAACCGCGGTACCGTGGGTTTTGGTGGCTTGGAAGGCATGCGCATTTGCCATATGTGTGGGGGTGCTAAAAGGAATTAATGGCACCCGCGTGTGTCTGCAGAAGGAAGCGAGTTTTCATGAGGTGCGGGAAAATGCACAATTTCATGCATGTTCCTGCTCCGTACTTGGTGTGAAGGAATCTGTAGATCAAAAGATTGGTAAAAAGACACAATTCAGTTTCTTAAATAGTCAATTTTCAACTCCTGGATGTAAAGGATTCTCAGTCCACCTGCATTGGTTGCCAGTTTCTTGGATTCCTTATCAACCAGTGGGAGATGCACTCAAACACCCAGCAAGTCTTCCAACAGCAAGGGACAAAAAAAAAAACCAAACAGTTATTCGCAAGCAGTTAGCTTGCCCGTAGGAAAAGTTATTTTTTCATAACCAGATACCACTCACTCCAAATCTACTGGTTGGTGTACCACAATGTCTACAGTGTCTTTCTCTATGATAGGAAAACAAGGAGCCTATTTATTTCAGGTACTCCTATAGCGCCGTCAATTTACGCAGCGCTTTACATATATATTGTACATTCACATCAGTCCCTAACCCTCAAGGGGTGTACAATCTAAGGTCCCTAACTCACATTCATACATACACATACTAGGGCCAATTTAGACAGGAGCCAATTAACCTACCAGCATGTCTTTGGAGTGTGAGAAGAAACCGGAGTACCCGGAGGAAACCCACGCAGGCACAAGGAGAACATGGAAACTCCAGGCAGGTGGTGCCATGGTTGGGATTTGAAACAATGACCTTAGTACTGCCAGGTGGAAGTGCTAACCATTTAGCCACTGTGCTGCCCAGCCTTAGAGCTCTTTCACATTTGCAGTAATGCTTACTGCACTCTTAAAAGGGATCCATGCTTGATCACTTTTCTAGGACTGTATAGCAGCAGCTGACTCATCCCTGACATCACTGTGGGAGGGTTCTACCTAAAATGGGCCTAACACCTGCTGTCACAACCTGCTGGGGTACAGCGCCACCTAGTAGCAAAGTGGATAACTGCGTCTGCCTACACTGGCATCTTTTTTTTTTTTTTTGAAACATGTAAAGTACTTTTGTGAGTATACTGGAATTAGTTTTATAGATTTATTGAAAGAGTTTTATGGTATTGCATGAGGCCAATGCACCTTCTTCCTTTGCTTTGTTTCCGGTGCTCAGCTACCTGGTGGAGGTAGAGAGAAGATCAGGAGTAGATTATTTTCTACATAATGGAGGGTCATCTTGCAGATGTAATATCTCAATGGCGGTGTACTCAGAAAAGTAGAGAGAAAGCCAGAAGAGTACTTTCTATCTTATGGAAGGTCATATTGGAGATGTGATATCCTGTTGCTTGGTGTTATCAGAAAGAAAGAGAGAAGGTCAGGAGATGAGTATTGTCTTCCTTATGGAGGGTCATGTTGGAGGTGTGATATCCCAGTGATGGATGTACTCAAAAATGGTAGGGAGATGGTCAGGAGGAGAGTGTTTTCTATCTTATGGAGGGACATGTTGGAGGATGTGATATCCCGGTGGTGGGTGTACTCAGAAATGTAGAGAAGAAGGTCAGGACAGAGTATTTTCTAGCGTATGGGGAGTCATGTTAGAGATGTGATATCCTGGTGGTTGGTGTTATCACAAAGAAAGAGAGAAGGTCAGGAGTAGAGTATTTTCTTCCTTATGGAGGGTCATGTTGGAGGTGTGATATCCCAGTGGTGGACGTACTCAAAAAAGTTAGGGACACAGTCAGGAGGAGAGTATTTTCTATCTCATAAATGGAGGGTCATATTGGAGGATGTGATATCCCAGTGGTGGGTGTACTCAGAAAGGTAGAGAAGAAGATCAGGAACAGAGTATTTTATAGCATATGGGGGGTCATGTTGGAGGTGTGATATCCTGGTGGGGTGGGGGTGGGGGGGTGTAATTACAAACACAGATAGAAATTCAGGACTCAGGAGAAGAGTAATTTTTACTTTATGGAGGTTCATGTTGGAGATGTGATATCCTAGTGGTGGGTGTACTCAGAAAGGTAGAGAGAAGGTTAGAAGAGTATTTTCTATCTTATGGAAAGTTATCTTGGAGATGTGATATCCCGGTGGTCAGTGTAACCAGAAAGAAAGAGAGTAGGTCAGAAGAAGAGTATTTTCTACCCTATGGAGGGTATTGTTGTAGATTTTATATTCTGGTGGCGGACGTACGCAGAAAGGTAGAGAGAAGGTCAGGAGAAGAGTATGTTCTATCTAATGGAGGGTCATGTTGGAGATGTGATGTCCCAGTGGTGGATGTAATCAGAAAGGTAGAGGGAATGTCAGGGGAATTGTATTTTCTACCTCATTTGGAGTTGCGGGGTGTATATATAAATATATATAGAAAGCGGTGGGAGTAGTCAGAGAGGAAGGTTTCCAAGGTGTGTTTTTACCTTACGAAGTGTCCTTTTGGAGAATTTGCAGCACAATCATCCCTGCAGTTTAAATTGGAGGAAAAGTAGCATTTGGCTGGAAACCACCACCATGGCCATTTGTATCTTCCCCTGAGACTGGATGGCCGGTGTTCCCCTCTTCTCTACACATAGGCCAATTTTAGCACGTTGGGGTATTTTTCCTGTTGTGTTGCTAGGAACAATTTCATTCTGCTCGAAGAAAAGGAGTTTGGTTTTTTGGGCCTCATAATTGTTTTTTGGAATTTCTGTAAGACATTACACCCCTATCCCCTGGTGTCCCACTGCTCTCCTCTGTCTGCGGCTGGAGGCCACATCACAGAGAGAGGAATACTTCCCATTGTAGGGTGTCTATGTGTCTGTGTAAGAAGTCACTGTGGTTAGCATTGTGTTGCAATCTGGACTTTTTCTGATGAAAGTCATAAAATGAACAAAACTAAATGCTGCAACTTCTTTAGTAGTTTGCGCTGTGACATGTCGCCATCTCATGGTAGATTTTCTAAACTGCAACAAAACCAAAAATGTAATATAATGCAGTTTTATCTGGTGGCTGCATTTGTTTCACTTTTCCCCACTTTATTTTCACCTGTTGATCTTGACAGTAACACATTTCCTATTGTAGGGTGGCTACACTCTTTGGAACAGCAACAGAGCCACCTTTGGGCAGCAGTATTTTCAGCTTGTGGAGAGGGTAGTGTTAGACTGAACAGCAAATTTGGATGGACTTGACAAATTAAAGCTGAACTCCAGCAGACACTTTTTAAGCAGTTACAGCAGTTTTTTTTGTTCTTTTGGGATAAAGGGTTTATATAAATGTCCATCAGTGTTGAACTGGTTCTAAACCTCTGAAATGAAAAATGAACAAAGCATATTTTTTTATAGGGAGTATTTGCCTCAGCCCAAAGCACAGCGGGATTTTAGTCAGCTGCCTCTTCTCTGCACACAAGTCACTTCTGACATGTAATGCAGATACCACAGAATCGTGGGGATGGGGAGCTCCAGCACACAGTCTTTGATTGACAGTCTCAGCCTCGCATGTTTCCTTATGAGACTTTGTGTTTGTGTGTGTGTGTGTGTGTGTGTGTGTGGGGGGGGGGTGTCCTTTCCCACCAGTCAAGTCTCAGGTTACACTCAGCTCACCTCTCTGTAGTCTACAGTGCTTGTAGTCTACCCCCTGCTTTCTCACAATCAGAGGTGCTGTGTAAACTGTACATTTTGAATTGATGTAGAGGAGTGACAGCTGCAGATAAACCGGTACAACTTCTGTAGAAGAATTAGTTTCATTTCTGTGTATCACCTGAAGCTAGTAATTTTTAAGGCAGCACAGTGGCTAAATGGTTAGCACTTCCACCTGGCAATACTAGGGTCATTGGTTCAAATCCCAGCCACAGCACCACCTGCCTGGAGTCTGCATGGGCTTCCTCCAGGTACTCTGGCTTCCTCCCACACTGCAAAGACATCCATACAGAAAGGTTTCTTCACAGTGAGAGCTGTGAAAATGTGGAAAAGACTCCCTCAAGAGTTGGTTCTGGCCAGCTCAGTGGATCACTTCAAAAAAGTACTGGATTCTTTCTTGGATACACAGAATATAACTGGATATAACATTTATAGGTAAAGTTGATCCAGGGAATATCTGACTGCCTCTCGGGGGATCAGGAAGGATTTTTTTTCCCTGCAGGAGCAAATTGGATCATGCTTTGCTGGGTTTTTTTTGCCTTCCTCTGGATCAACTGTGGGTATAGGATTATAACTTTTATTTTTTAATGGTTGAACTGGATGGACTTTTGTCTTTTTTCAGCCAGACTAACTATGTAACCACCACAGAGCATCAGAGTGCATTGAGCTGGCAGCAGGGAGAGCAGGAGCTGCATAGGCTGATACTTCCTCTGTGGCCCCAGCTCCTGTCCCAGACAGAGTGATAGCAAGGACAACCGTAGGTGCACTGCGCTGCATCCACTGTGCTGGTGAACCACAGTGCATCAGTGTGAAAGCAGACTAATAGTGGGTTCACGACAGTAACAACCAGGGGCGGACTGACCATTTGGAAACTTGGGCACTGCCCGAGGGCCCAGGGTCAGTAGGGGGCCCCATGAGATGCCCCTGGTACCTTTTTCATAGGCTTTTTTGAGTTTGGGCAAGGACACAGGGGCCCCAGGATCCCCTATTGCCCGGGGGCCCCATGAGTTGTCAGTCTGCCCCTGTCTGCGGGTAACCAGATCCCCCCTCCCCGGAGACAAAGGGGGGCCCGGCTCACATCTATCCAGCTGTTGTGAGCAGCTGCCCACCCGGGGAAACATGCAGCAGGTGCAAGGGAAGCCAATGGGAGGCAGCGGGACACCTCCAACCCGCCCCTTGCAGGGGAGGAGCCTCCAGCCTGGCTGGCCGCTCATAACACACAGGGAAGAGGGAGCGGGCCAGTCAGTGTGCTGGTGTTAGTTCAGCGTGAGAGGCTCGCAGCAAGCCGGGAGTGCGGGACATCCTGCCAAGTCCCTCCGCCTGCGGAGATGGATAGAGGAGCGGTGTCTCAGTTCCTAAGACCATCGGAAATATGCGTTTTCCGATGATCTTAGGCGACCCCTATGAAAGTGTAGTTTGACCCCCAAAAAGGGTCGCGACCAACAGGTTGAGAACCGCTGTGCTAGACAGATGGGGAATGGATCCCATTCATCTGTTTTTATTGGATCGGATTGGATGTACATGACACATGACCATTGGACACATGACCATTTACATTCACCACTCTGTAGAGGATGATAGAGGATTCGATCAGGTCCACCTGAAAAATCGACAGGCAGATCTTTTCAGAACATTCGTATGAAAGAGGCTTAAAGAAGAATTCCAGGTATGGATATTTTTACATGGTTACATTTGTCTAGCTTGGACCCATGTAACTACAGTATGTCAGGGCTTCCCAAAAAGTTTGAGATCTCGGGGAACCTTTGAAATAATGTTCAAATCTACAACTCATACAGGAACATTGGTGTCATCCGAGAGCTGTTGATATAACAAGAAATATTTATAGAAATTGCATTAAATAATAGAATCCATATTAAACCATTCCTATTTATTGTGAAATACTGTATGTGCTTGCCTTTTTCTGCGCAGATGCTCAATTCTGGGTCCAAGTTGAGATAAGCAGTGTACAGGGGGGCGGTAGGGTACAGGGGGTCGGGAGGGCACATTATATGGGATCATTGCACAATACGGGGCACACAGCAGAACACATTACATGGGAGACTGGACATTAAATGGGAGCACGGAATATTACATGTGAGCAGGGCACATTGCATGAGGTAGGGCATGTTACATGTGAGCAGGGCACATTACATGTAAGCAGGGCACATTGCATGGGGAAGGGCACATTAAACGTAAGCAGGGCACATTACACGTGAGAAGAGCACATTACATGGGAAAAGAGCACATTACATGGGAGAAGAGCACATTACATGGGAGAAGAGCACATTACATGGGAGAAGAGCACATTACATGGGAGCAGGGCACATTACATGTAAGCAAGGCACATTACATATGGGCAGGGAACATTGCATGGGGCAGGGAACATTGCATGGGAGTAGAGGACATTACATGGGGGCAGGGCACATTACATGGGGGCACAGAACATTACATGGGAGCAGGGCACATAACATATGGACAGGGCTCATTACATGACAGCAGGGCACATTATATGGGAGTAGGGCACATTATATGGGAGTGGGGCACATTATATAGGAGCACGGCAAACTAAATGAGAGCAGGGAACATAATCAGGCACACAGAGGGGCACATTACATGGGAACAGGACACAATATGGGGCGCAGAGCTGAGCAAATTACATGGGAGCAGGGCACATTACATGGGAGCACAGAACATTGCATGAGAGCAGGGAGCATTACATGGGGCAGGACACATTATTTGGGAGCAGAGCAAACTACATGAAAGCAGGGCACATGATGGGGCACACAGAAGAGAGCATTACATGGGATTGCAGTACATGACAAGAAAGCACAACACATTACATGGGGGGAGGACACATTATTTGGGAGCAGGTCAAACTATCTGAGAGCAGGGCACATTATGGGGCACACAACAGGGCACATTACATGCGATGAGGGTACATTACATGGGGGCAGGGCACACTACATAGGTGTAGGGCACATTATGAGGCACACAGAAGGGCACATTACAAGGGAGGTGGGAGTCTGGGACCCACAGCAGGGGACATTTAGTCCTCAATGGACTCAATGGATAATACTGTATCTATCATTCACCTTAAAGACAACAAAACCATTTATCAGAACCTCAAAGCATATGTTCTGTTTTTTATGGACCATTCTCTGAAGATTTTCATGGAGCAAGTTTCCATAATTCAGACACTTTCCTGCTAACCACCCAATGTGTCTATATACAGGTGTACTGCAGTTGTGATACATTTTTACAACATAACTTTAGGGAAAGAAAGTTCATATTCACGAAAAATCTTTAACATAGCTTTATTAATATTGTTAGCATGCATATATAAGGATCTTCCAAGACAAATGGGTAGGAATACATTATTTTGTCATTTCTTTATCTAATGCTCTCCTTCCCCATGTGGTCACTGAAAGGTACGAGAGCTTTAGGCGTGGTCTAGCATCATATAACATATGTGCAGCATCCTCTGGGGAGGGACATTGTATCGTTGCAAGCATGGCTAAGGCAGTAAAGGATAGTCAATATGGAGGAAAGCGAGATGACGTAGACACACAGCTGTTGAACTTGCTCATTATCTACAAAATGAGAATATTTGATTTTTTTATGGTGAAGACTTTCCATTCTGGAATAGAAAACATTTGGAATGTTAGTGATCCTTTAATGCTTCTTCTACACCTGAGGGGAGTTCCACCATTGATAATTATAGTGAGACTTTTTCAGTCCTGAGGATACCGTTTCAGAACAGTTTTATCATCCTGAGATTGAATAAATCCACTCAGGTTAAGTTTTGGCTTTTGGTAGATCTTGTGTAGTTAAATATACAAGTTATCTTTTATTAAATCTGTCCACCCCCCTGAGTGTAGCCCCTTTGATTACATACTGACCTTTCGCCTTGTTCCACCGTTCTTCATTGTGTGGCCCTGCCGAGCATGTCATCCTCAGAAAATTTACCCATTGGGTCTTCTTGTTAGTGGGCATGTGCGCTGGTACCCCGTTCAGTTCTTTGGGAGAGCCAGACTCTGGAGTGCTGGAGGCCAAAAAGAGTATGTCTCCCCCATAGGAATGAAAGGGACCATGATACACATGAATACAAAATCACTTGAATGTGGAGGAAGATAAGTATGTTACCAGGTGAGCACACTCAGAGAAGTGGAGGGGATTCATTAAAGGACAACTTTTACTATGGGTACAGTTGTCTTTTAAAGTCTATCTAGAATTGTTTTTAGTTTTGGTAGGGAACAGTTATAACCCCTGTCACCGCAACAGGAAATGATGGGAGATCCAAAACATTACAGATGTCACCAGAAAGTGGAACATCATGAAACTTTGGATAGGTTCCTCTTGTTTCCTGCTGTGTCTCCTGACACCTGGATATCCCAAACAGGACACACTCATAGCAAAAGAAAACATTGACAGGGGTTCTGATAATAACCTGCTCCATCCAAGACAATTTTGGTTATAGATACACTTTAAAGGTCCCTCAAGCTGGCAATCACATCTTCTTTAGTGATACTTTCCCACTGAAGTGGAATTTGTCCTCTGCATTCAAACGTCAAGCCATAGTCATCTTCTAAATTTGTACGGAATTTGCACACATACCACTTCCAGTAGAGTTGAGAAGATGTGTCCGGAGTGATGCTCCAGTTTGCATAGTTAGGGCCAATTTTTCTATAATATTTGTAAGGAATTTGAGTTCCGCTGTCTATGACCAGGCAGGAATCCGAGCTAATGAGGCTTGAACATATCTCTGTGACAAATTCATTCGAATCCACCCAGGGCATGCCATTAATTGCCTGGGAACGGTGAAAAGCCACAGAGTGATCCCCATCATGGCCAGGGATTGTATTGGTGCATATTGCTTTGCAGAATGGGCACTGTTCCCAGCAGCCACAAAGCTGATCAATAAGTATTTCATGAGGCTTCTTCTCAAAACTGTCAAAATTAATTGTTGCCAATTCTTTTTGAAAATTCTCAGTGGCAGTATCCCAAGCGGTACACAAGACTTCCCGAAAGAACTGGATGTCCTGGATCTCCTGGTGCTCAATGCTCTTCAGATCTGCTCTTGAAAAACTCACAAGATCCTCAATTTGTTTGTAGAAGACATCAAGCCAGTTAGACACATCACTGCTTTTATTATTGAATTTGGTGGATTCAATGATGCTCTCCAGAATTTTTTTGTGAAAATAATCAAGACTGATCTGCAAGAAATTCTTCATTCTTTGAGAATTCTTGCCCAAACAGTAATCATTAACACATTTCTCAATAAAGCTTTTGAAAAACCTCTTTGGGAAGTGAATATATTCCCTGTATTGCTCAAAGTCTTCCTGTTCAGCCAAGTCTATTAAAATGTAATTTTCTAGTTTGGAACGATTACCACTAAAGGCTGGAAAGTTACAGGTCATCTCATCGACAATCGCCAGAGTTGTTCTATCATACAATGCCGAACGCATAGCATCCACAATCTTCAAACACAGGAAGTCAGAAAATGTTTTGATGGAGGCAGCACCTTGGCAAGAAATTTTGAAACAATTGAAAAACACTTCACGGTTGTCCTCAAGAGTTACAACAGGATTGTTGGCTCTTTGAAATGTCTCATGCATGGAATCAAACTTGGGCACTGCCAAGCCAAAGAGATGCAAAGACACATCAAACTTGAATACGTTGGTCACTGTAAATTTTCTTGATGTGTCAGAATTTATGCTGTTAACAGAGTCAGTCACTTTATTTATTATCTCATGAAAGTATGCTAGATTATAATCTACCCTCTCTTTTCTTTTTTTCTCCAGATAATCACTAACGTCTACAACAAGGTTCCTAAACACTATCATGATTTGTTTTCTATCAGATTCATCTGGTTTGTGGTTCATTACCTTCCATTTTGTTTTACCGACAGCATGGTTTGACAAGTCAATGGAGAATGACGTCCACCTACTGAAATTTTTGAGTTTAGAATTCATACTACGTTCATACCTGAAATATCCCAAAAGGACATCCTCTGCTTCAGCAATTATGTTAGGTTTTTCTGTATGTGGGGAAGTGGCAATTATTTCAGCAACCCATGCTTGCCACAGCATGTTGAAGTGGTCACTTAGTTGAGATTCATCTAGACCTTCATTTTTAACATCAAGTGCCAGCTGTTTACTTTTCCTAAATAACTCTTCCTCATATCCCGTCTGCCTCTGCTCCACTTTTCTTTGACCCTTTTTCAGATTGATGTGTTCCACTGCTTGCCTTTTGGTGTCATCTACAAGCTCTGTATATAGACACTTTAATCTGTTTTCTGTGTTGGCTTTCCACTGGATCAGTATTTCTTTGTCCTTATCTTCATCAAAAAATTGTTCAAATTCTTCTTTAATTGAGTCAAATGTTTTTGTCACCTCTTCCTCCACAGCAGCTTGGCTGACAGTGCTTATCTCACCCTTCTTAATTTTGTTGTTCAGTTTTGTTTGGAATTCAAGAAAACTTCGTCTCAACTGCCATGTTAGATTTCTGTATTTGTTTTCCACCTTGCTGTAGGCAGAAATTTCCAAGGTGTTTTTAAAACTAAACACAAAGTTCTCATTTCTCAAAGCTGACCAAAGGTCCTCTATACGGACAATGAGTTCTGAGATGTTCAGAATGCTGTGGGAATCTTTTTGCTTACTCAGTATAATATCTTTGACTTTTTGAGCATCCTCGCTATAGTATGGGTTGGGTGGAGCCATTGGAGGGTTTCCTTCCCATAAATGAGCAAAATAATATATGTGTGTTTTTGCATCAAATCTGATTACCTCACTGAATCGTTGAATGTTACACTGTTCTTGTTCCGCTGCGAGAGCCGTCATTTTGTCTAGTTCCATCTGAAGGTTGTGACGTCCTTCCATATTTTTATCTCTAGCGGCTAAGTCTCCAACATTTTGGTGAACAAAGAGACAACTTGAGGAGAGCTTTACCCGTTTCATTCTCAGAAATGCCTGGACAGAAATTTGGAGAATATCTTTGATGTCAGAAGGATTTTCACCAAAGACGTTGATTAATGTCATGTTGCCCACACCTATGACAAACGTTGCTAGTTCATTGTCATGGTTCAAGGTTACTTTGCTGGATAGTTCCATGGCTCTCAGTCCTTCAGTGTCAATAACCAAGATGTAATCAATGCCCAAGTCTTTTCGGAGCTCATCTGCAATTTCAACAAGCTGCATGAAAGCTCCTCGGGTACATCTCCCGGCACTGACAGCAAACTGTAGACCAAACATGGTATTCAGCAGAGTTGATTTACCAGAACTC
The DNA here is from genome assembly GCF_062004578.1 of Staurois parvus. NCBI lineage: Eukaryota > Metazoa > Chordata > Amphibia > Anura > Ranidae > Staurois > Staurois parvus. Next base: position 134,418 of record NW_028318597.1, read on the forward strand.
TGAACCCCAAGTACAGATAGTACAAATAATTTCTTATCTCCTATGATTTTGTTTAATTCTCCTAGAACAGCTTTTATCCATTTTAAGGGCACATAGCAAGCATCCCCATCCATCAGCTCAATAGGGTATCCAGAAATCATCATGTCAGCTGCAATTTTAGGCAGCTCATAGAAGCAGTCATCTATATACTGCAAGTCACAGAGAGCTTCATATGTCTGTCCAACTTCTCTAAGGACATGCTCAAGACCAAACATACAGGCATTCATCTGATCCGAGAGAGACTCCAAGGCTTCCTGTACTGTATTCTTCAAATCTTTGGTCTCTAGTTGTTCTGATTGAAGTTGACTCCATAGTCTGTTGTAATCATCCCGTAGATCCATCACACGGTCACAGGATAAGTCATCAATGTAGATTTTTAGCCACTGTAAGAAGAACAGTTTGGTTGTTTTTGAAGGACACCTTAATTGAGAGATGAAGGTTTTCATGAATTCATTGTGACTTGCTTTTTCTATCTGTTTCTTCCTGATTAACCTTTTCTCCATCTCAATATTGCTGGAGTGTTGCTCAATGCTTTGGTTCATCTTGTTCTGTAGTCGAGTCAGCTCTTTGTCTTTTTTGCACCAGGAATGCCAGAGTTGACCTGAAAGAGGTAACAATTCATTCTTGGCCTCCAGAAGATCTTTTTGTTTTAGAAGAGACATAATCTTCTGAGCATGGATTTTGCCATCTGTGCATTCCTCCCTGTCTTCATCCACTAAGAGTCCATGCTGTCGACCTATTTCAGCACAAATTTCAAGGCTGCAAGGCTTATAATACAAAGACAACAAACGGGTAAGAGAATCAGTGAGTTCCTTCAAGACTTTTGCTTCATTTTGGTTTTTTAGGCCAATTATCACCTGCTTGCTTTCTGTGTTTACATTCACAGAAACCTCTCTGTCTGGGGAGAGAATAATCAGTGGTTTCTCTTTTAGTTTTTTTAACAATTCACCACCTTGTTCATTTTTATCCGATTTTGAGAAAAGAATCACATTTACTGAAGAAATCTCTTGTAAAAGTGCAGCTTGCTTGGTATATTTCCAGGCATCACCACGGAGGTTAACAAAGGCAGTGAACTTTTTAAACTGGTCTGTGTCCTTCCCACTTGGGCAAAACCAGAAGATCTCTGCAAGTCCATCAATCAAAATGCGATTTTTCACACTGCCTTCACAGTTTCTGTGAAAGAATATGTCATGTTTGTGCTTACTCAGCAGATTGTTTAAAATCTGGGATTTTGAAAATGGAGCGTTTCCAAACCGAGTGAAAAAGACGACTGGAAAATCACTTTGACAGATCATCGTTTCTTTATGTTTCCCAACATCTGACACATCAGTGTCTAAAATACTTTTATAGACCTGTCTGAAAGCCCACAAAGGTATTTCTATCATGGAGTCATATGGCCTTGGAACTATAAGTGGCAGTGCAAACTGGCACATGGACAGCTTGGTAAAAATATACTGCCTCATCATGTCATCTGCACAGTGGTAGATGGCCAACAACAGGTCCATGGGGTGTATCACCTTTGTCTCGGTTTGAACCACGTGCGTCTCTTCTTTGGAACAGAAATCAAATAGCTCATCAACTGTGTCAAACGTGCTGATGTCTTCTTCAGGGTTCTTTACATTTTCAGCATTGTTAACATCAGTGTTCTTGCACACAAGGTACCTAAAGCGATAATCTAAACCCATCAGCATCTGCATAAACTGCCGAGGGAGCTCAAGCTCCTTGTCTGGAAGAATCTGAAGAGATTTGTGAACTACATGAAAGTTTCTTCTGTTCAGACCTTTAGGGTAATATTGCTTAAGGCCCAATATTTCCATGAAACTATGAACATTTTGATTGTCAGTAGTAGTTTCTACAGTGGTAATAATTGGTTGGTCTTGAGATTCAGTTGTTGGTACAATTATTGTTTTTAGTGTGTTTACAAGGCTTTCTGTTGTATCGTTGACAATGGCTTCAAAAGTTCCCAATCGTAAATGGTTCAAGTCAGCAATTAAGGACTGCAAATCAAAAGGTTCAGTATGCTTTTGTAGAACAGCCAAAACCTCAGGTTCCAGGGCACTTCCTATGTTTCCCACCATGAAATGGTAAAGTTCATTTTTTTGTGCAGGGGACCTAAGCCTACTGTCCTCATCACCCAATGTTAGTCCTGCTGCCAGTATAAAGGCTTGTCCTCTGTAAGCTTTGATATCTTTGAGATTCCTATATTCATTGAATAAATACTGCATCTTTTCAACCAAGAAGGTGACTTCTTGCCACCCAAGACCCTGCTGAAAATAATGATTCTGCAACGAGTATCCCACACAGCTTGCAGCGCAAACAACCAAAAGCTCCTCTTCTTTTTGCTCCATGCGTCTCAAGGTTTGTAAGAAGGATTGAAGATAAGAATGAATAATAACTGAAAGTTTAGTTGTCGCTTCTTGATTGTCCTCATCGCCATCTTCAGTTGGATTAACTTCTAGGTCTTCTTTTGCCTGGGACATCAATTCAATGAAAGCTGAAAAATCAGAGATGTCAAGAAGGTGTTGTTCTTTCTTAGAATGGTAAATCCATTTAATTAGAGGTGCATATGACTCGTCATTGACACTTGAACATGCAATGTTTTGAAGAAGACATTTCAACATGCAACGAATGACAGATTCATCTTCTCTGGAGCTTTGACTGTAAAATTCTTGAACTCTTCCTAAGAAACCTCTTAATTCTTCATGAGGGAGGCAAATATTTAACCAGACATTGTAGTTCCCAGTCTTTTCATTGAGATACTGTCTAAAATCAATCAACCTCTTTAATTGCTGCTGTGTTGGATGAACCTCCCAAGATTGAAGTTGTGAAAAAAACGAATTGGCTTCATGAACAGCAGTGGAAACATTTTCACCAATTGGCAAATGGTGGTGTAGACCAGTAGCAGATGCATAGATGTTTTTTAGATCTTTAGCTACTTGATAAACGTTTTTAAAAACCTCATTGTGACTAAACAGTATTATTTCCCAGACTGGAATGAGATGGATTCCACGATCAATCACACTCCAGGTCTTGTTGTTGGCTTGAAGACCTGATTTCCAGTCATTTAGAGAGTCCACTGTTGGTGGTCCTCCAGTCTTTGTTACAGACAGTTCAATGTTTTTTTCAAGCATTTTAGTCTCATTTTTGTGAGAGGATTGTTTTTTGTCTGTTTTTGTGACATCAATACCAGCTGATGCTGACCAAGAACTAGAATAACTTACATGCACTGAAGCATTTACAGCCCTTGTAGTTTCCTCTTTAACTTTTTCCATCATCTCCTGCTTAAACCCTCGGGATGACGCTGTCCACCAGTATATGCCTCCAAAATGAAGTGGCCCTTGATTAGCATGCGAGCCGAAACGGCTGAAGAACTTTTTATATCGTTCCCTTACAGAAGGTTTCTCTACCTTATCGCAATATTCCAAAAGTTCCTCAATAGATTTTAGTTCTTCAAGGGCTGCTGGAGAGAGATGGAGCTTCTCTTTGGGAATATAGCAGGAGGCCAGTGGAATGTAGCAGTATTTTGTTGTGGACATATAAGCATGTTCTGTGTGAGACTCGCTCTTTTGTTCTGACATACTGGTTGAGTTGTAGCCAAAACTGGCTTCGGCTTGGAACCCCCAGAAGCCACCTTTAGCTGCAGTAGTAATACTGAAACCCAACTTCTCCATTGATTGTTGGAACCTTGATTCTTCATCAGAGGATGAGAACTCTTTCTGCTTAAGCACAGGCTGCTGCAGAGGACCAGTGAGAGCAAGATCACTTGGAACATCAAGAAGTCTTTCCCGTTTCATTAAAACATCCTCCTGCCTCTTTGTCATGTAAATTCCTTCCAAAGCAAGTCCACCAGATGCCTGGTATAGAACATCTGCATCTGATAGAGTAGCAGCATTGGGAGGTGATCCCCCAGTTGCAGTCAGATCTCTGTGCAATTTTTCAGTCATTTCTTCTAGTGGTTTGGAATTTTTTACACATTTATCTTTGTGCTTCTGCAGACCCTCAGCTGCTGACTTAGCAGTGTTATCGGTCCAAGTTTTGGTTTCTTTATGCATCTTTTTAATTTCCTCTAGTCCTTTCTTAGCTTTGTCTTGATTTTCTTCTAGTTTTCTCTTGGCTTTGTCTTGGTTTTCTTCTAGTTTTCTCTTGGCTTTGTCTTGGTTTTCTTTGCTCTTTGCAGCCTGTTCCTCCAGTAATTTCTTCTGGGTAGTCTGAGGATCTTCTATATTCAAAAGCTTCTGTAGTGCTTGTTTTTCCCAAGGATGTTCTGTGTTCTTTTCAAGCTTAAGGTAGTCCTCGGTACTCAGATATTGCAAGGCCTCTGTGGTTTCCACTCCTAGGAGTTGCTGGAAAAGTGGCACCCATGTTTCTGGTTTAAGTGCAAATTTTTTAAGCATCTTGCCAAGCTCTGTTTCTGTTGGTTTGGGTCCAACTTCTTTGACTTTTTTGCCAAGCTCCATTTTTGTAGGAGTCTTGTCCTCTGTTGCTGTCTCTTGAGACTCTTCAGACAGGTCTGAAAAACAAAGACAATATGCTTTAAAACTCTGTAGAACTTAAGCTGGCGATAGATGGAAAATTCAGCCGCTTAAGCAGGAACTGGCTAAATTTGTATCTTTCTGTGGGCAGGTTGGTTGTACTAAACCAGTTGATCGACTTCCGTACAGCCAGCTTGTTGTGTTTTTTTCTTGCGATCACTTCTGGTGGCTACAGTTGCCAGCAGTGATGATTGCATTCTGCCGGTGGGGAAGACTCCCCTCACTCCCTGCCGGTAGAACACAATAGTGCCGCAGGAAAGATTCCCCCTTCAACACTGACTCTGTTGATGATCGAGCAATTTTCTTTCCTTCAACCCTTGGTTAAAGGAACAAAAATTGTATAATATTTGGCCTGCCTTAAAGTCAAGTGATAAAAGCTGTTTCTTTAATAATGCATAATGTACACAACCCAATAATAATTACAGAGAAAAAAACATTTCAATTAACACCCCCGAAAGCGGAATTTTGCAATTGCATTGACTATCACATTTGATAGTAACGTTGAAATCTACAGAAGGTACAACAGTTTGAGATCTGCAGCCTGATCTGGATGTTTAAGATCAAGAGACAAGAAATCCTCCTGTAACGTCCAACATTCATCCCACAATAGTAATGTATGAGAGTAGAGTGCTTTGCAATCTGAACTTCAGTTCCTCAGTGCCAACTTGAATGTGCCATTGCTAGTATGAAGTGCTTTACACCATGCCACCAATTTCTGAGCATCTCTACAGCAGCCAAAGGCTTCTGTTACAAAGCTTCACTGCTTAGGGGTCCATTTATAAATCATTTACTTTGCGAATGTCTCAGCATTTGTGCAAAAGTCATAAATAACACCTGTAAAGTTTATAATATGTGTGTCGGTCAGCTTCTGTGTGTTACCTTTTTCTGGGCAAATGTAACATTCCAACACATTCGATCCTAAGAGAAAATAGTCTTGAGAACATTTAACGAGAGGAGTTATAGACATTCAATCAATAGAGAAAGAAAGCCTAACTCTATAGGCTAAAACAGTGGTGGGCAACCTTTTTTTTCAACTGAGCCAAATCTCGCCAAAACCACGATTGAAATTTATTTTGAGAGCCACATTTTTAAAACTGAAAATACATCTCCCATATAGTAATTCATCCCCCATATAGTAATTCATCCCCCATATAGCAATTCATCCCCCATAGCAATTCATCCCCCATAGCAATTCATCCCCCATAGCAATTCATCCCCCATATAGTAATTCATCCCCCATATAGTAATTCATCCCCCATATAGTAATTCATCCCCCATATAGTAATTCATCCCCCATATTAATTCATCCCCCATAGTAATTCATCCCCCATATAGTAATTCATCCCCCATATAGTAATTCATCCCCCATATAGTAATTCATCCCCCCCATAGTAATTCATCCCCCATAGTAATTCATCCCCCATATAGTAATTCATCCCCCATATTAATTCATCCCCCATATAGTAATTGGTCCCCCATAGTAATTCATCCCCCATAGTAATTCATCCCCCATATAGTAATTCATCCCCCATATAGTAATTCATCCCCCCCATAGTAATTCATCTCCCATATAGTAATTCATCTCCCATATAGTAATTCATCCCCCATATAGTAATTCATCCCCCATATAGTAAGTCCCCCATATAGTAAGTCCCCCATATAGTAAGTCCCCCCCATATAGTAAGTCCCCCCCCATATAGTAAGTCCCCCATATAGTAATTCATCCCCCATATAGTAAGTCCCCCCCCATATAGTAAGTCCCCCCCATATAGTAAGTCCCCCCCATATAGTAAGTCCCCCCCATATAGTAAGTCCCCCCCATATAGTAAGTCCCCCATATAGTAATTCATCCCCCATATAGTAAGTCCCCCCTGTGTCAATTCACTTACCTTTGCTCCGCGCGTTCCTCTCGCCGTGCTTCCCGCGCCGTTCTGGTCTTCAGGGCGGACTGTGAGAGGAGAGGAGTTCGTCACGCTGCCCCGCCTACATCCTGGCTGCCCCGCCTACATCCTGACAGCTGCAGAGTCCTGACTTTTGGGGCGGCCGCCCGAGAGGAGGGAGGGGAGCAGGCGGCCGTCCGAGAGGAGGGGAGGGGAGGGGGCGGCCGCCCTGCACACGCCCATCCGAGAGGAGGGAGAGGAGGGAGGGGAGCGGGCGCCCGGCACACAGAAGAGCCGCATTTAAGCTTGTAAAGAGCCGCATGTGGCTCGCGAGCCGCGGCTTGCCGACCACTGGGCTAAAACATTCGACCAGAAGAGGAAATAATATGAGGGAGGCCTCGGCAAGATATACAAAGCATACGTGCCAATGAAGTGAATCCTGTATGATCAGCTAAACAAATGGGTGTTTGGCCAAGCAAACCTCAAGCTGCAGTGGGAATTGAGACACTTTGCCTTGGTATTACTACCACTGTTGAATGTGCTCAGGGAGAAGTCCTGGAAGTCGCACATCTCTGCAAAACCCCGTAAGAAGGTGTGTGACAGCCTCAGCCCTGGCTCCAACCAGGCCACGTTCTCAGTACGTTTCACTCCACCTACAGAGTTTAGTCATGGGGACTAAGCTCCATGGGCAGAGTGAAACGTGTTGGGAGTGTGGCCTGGTTGAAGCCCAGGCTGGGGCTGTCACACACCTTCTTACAGGGATTTGCAGAGATGTGTGACTTCTCCATTTGCCATTAGATGTCTAGAGCTGGGATGAGCTCTGTCCTTGCCTGCACTCCAAGCGGTTGTTTTATAGGAGGACCTTGAGTGGCACTTGTCAATCTAGTTTGGGTCACGGCTTCCTATTTAGGGCTACTGGTTGTTAAAAGGCACCACTATGATGTTGCTGACGAAATATAATCAGACGTGTGGGTGGGTTTTTGCCTTCTGACAGGTGATGCTCATTATTGATCCCTATCCTATTACCATCCCAAACCCTGTTCATTTACTAGTACAATTCCTGTCATATTATCATCCCAATCCTTGTCTTATTCCCCATCCCATTACTGTCCCATTCCCCACTCTAATTCTATCCCATTACTATATCAATCCGTGTCCTATTATCATCCCATTCTCTGCTCCATCACTGTCCTATTCCCCATCACATTACCATCCTATTCCCAGTCCCATCACTGTCCTATTCCCCATCCCATTACTGTCCCATTCCCTGTCCCATCACTGTCCTACTCCCCATCCCATTACTGTCCCATTCCGTGTCCCATCACTGTCCTATTCCTCATTCCATTACCATCCCATTCCCTGTCCCATCACTGTCCTACTCCCCATCCCATTACTGTCCCATTCCGTGTCCCATCACTGTCCTATTCCTCATTCCATTACCATCCCATTCCCTGTCCCATCACTGTCCTACTCCCCATTCCATTACCATCCCATTCCCTGTCCCATCACTGTCCTATTCCCCATTCCATTTCCCATCCCATTGTCCCATTCCCTATCCTATTACAATGGCAATCCCTGTATTATTACCATCCTAGTTCCTGCCCCATTACCATCCCAGTCTATGTCCCATTACAGTCCCATTCCCCATCCCACTGCCATCTCGATCCCTGTCCTATTACCATCCCAAACCCTGTTCATTTACTAGTACGATTCCTGTCCTATTATCATCCCAATCCTTGTCCCATTCCTGTCCTATTCCCCATTCCATTACCATCCCTTTCCCCATCCCATTACTGTCCTATTCCCTATCCTATTACAATGGCAATCCCTGTATTATTACCATCCTAGTTCCTGCCCCATTACCATCCCAATCTGTGTCCCATTACAGTCCCATTCCTCATCCCACTACCATCTCGATCCCTGCCCTATTACCATCCCAAACCCTGTTCATTTACTAGTATGATTCCTGTCCTATTATCATCCCATTCCTAGTTCCATTACTGTCCTATTCCCCATCCCATTACCGTCCCATTCCCCACTGTATTTCTATCCCATTTTCTATCCCATTACTATACCAATCCCTGTCCTATTACCATCCCATTCCCTGTCCCATCACTGTCCTATTCCCCATACCATTACCATCCCATTCCCTGTCCCATCACTGTCCTATTCCCTGTCCCATTACTATCCTAATCCCCATTTCATTACTTATCCCAATCCCTATTCCATATTCCAACTGTCTTATTACCTGGAGCTTCTATGTCCATTTCTTCGTCCGCCATTCCAATGCCTCCTGTCCTCACCCGAAGTGGCTCTCCTAAGCTGCAAAAGAAAAGTTAGTATGAATATTTATTATCAACAAGTTCAAATATTAAAAAAAAAAAAAAAATTGTAGTAACCCATATTTGTACATAAATCACTACAATCCTAAATTATCATTCTATAGACAGCTTGTTACCTCTCAGAGGATTCTGTTTTTAAAGAGTCTCCAGTCTATCGGGAATTGTTGAGAAATTAGCATTTTTGTTCCTGTGTGTGGGCGGCTCCCCCAGCATCAGAGCTTAGTGGGTATGAAAAGGTTGTGTTCCCATTACATATTCCATGAATTGTCCTGCCAATCATCCTGATGCAGTGGATGGGGAGGGCGATGACCTCATATTTTGCATAGTACCAGGAACCGGTGTGCAGGACAGGCGCTGTCCTAAGACAGGGAGGTAAATGTGGTCATTGGTTGGGTTGAAGTTGGTTTAATCACGGTGGAGTTCTTGTTGTGTTGTCTATGAGCAGTATGAAAGGTCTCGGGGTTGGATGGATTCTTGGTTGGACACAGATGGTCAGTCATCTCTCCAACAATGACAGAGGAGGGGACACCTACCATCCTCCACCCTGGCTCCTGCTGTGGGGTCTCTCGTTGGAGGGCATATGCTGACTAAAGCTCTTCTGTCCCTCTTCATCAGCCCATCACACATACATTATCCAACACACCTGAAAATCTTTGTGAGTGAACCAGTTTTCAGTGGTTGGAGGTGCCCCTCATACCCCCTGGTGCAGGCATATCATACATGAGGACCTGCAGCTCCTTCTTTATGGTCCTTAGTTGATTTTAAGCTGACCTCCAGCCTTCCTCCAGTCTTGCTTAGTTGTACCGGCTCCTCTCCTGGACTGAAATGACTACTTTGATTTCACTGCACACTGTGAGCTTCCCACAATGTGCATTAGAAGCCTCAGCAATAAATGTCCAGGCTGGAGGATGTCCAGCATCATCTAGCTCTTTTTTCCCTAGTCTGACTTTCTCTGGTCCGCCCCTTTCATTCTTTAGACTTCAGTTCTTTCATGGATGCTCAGTGTAATGGAACCGACCCAGACTGCAGGTGAGTACTTCTGTTAGACTACCGCTTCCCCATCCGAACACCGACAACAGACACCACAGCCGACCATACAAGACTAGACAACACCAATCTTGAAGTTATCCAGAAAGTAGACAAGATATATACACTCCGGGAACAATCCCCCCTCCCTGCATAATGACACAGGGCGGGGCAATCTACATTTAGTGACAAGAGACACATCAACAGACAGTCCCATCAGGAGGGAGGGCTGCTGGAGACCCCCACCAAGCCAATACACATAAACACATACATCCCATAATAGTTTGCTCCCAAGCAAGACACACAATAGAACAATAGGATGCAACCACATGGCATTAAACAATCTAGAACCCCCACCCCACCTATACATGTCTACACAATATTAGGACAGATCACCCTGTACCCCTAACAGGCACAGGGTGACTTACACTTAACAGGGCCCATGGAACACAGCTCTCCAAAGTGAGCTGTGTTCCATGGGCCCCTCACCCAAAGCGACTCCCATCACATATAGTTACAGCAACAGTTGGGCATTACCTAGAACGGTCTGCATGCAAATACAGCCTGCCTAGGAATGCTCACTCCTCCAGACTGACACCCACCCATCAAAGCATTCTTATATTTGCATAACTCCTCCCAAGAGCCAGCCTTCTGCCTGTCCTAGGACTGAGGGCTCTTGAGAGGCAGGGTGATTTGATGTTTTCAGGAAGCAATGTACAGCATTCTTCTGGCTCCTCCCACAAACCATGATCTGCCTGCATTGCATAGAGAAGCACAGAGACCCAGCGATGAAGGAGGAGGGGAGACCAAGGAAGGCTAAATATAAGAAATTTAGGATTAAGGGTTCTTTTATACTGGCGGCAGACTTTGCCATCCTTCTGAAAAGCCACCAGTGGTGGATCTCCTTTCAGAGGGCAGTTGACAGGTGGCTGGGAGTAGGTATGTCACCCATAACACTATGTTGAAATGCACATAGATGCAGAGCAGCCCCATTTACATGAATGTGCTGTGTTCACTGTCTGTACTGCCCGTTAAACCCGACATAGGGTATCGTTTTTGTAGCGATATGTGTACAACCCTGTCCAGTTGCTGTTGGGGGGGGGGGGGGGGCAGTCAAACTGTGGCTATTTTCTGCCCTCCTCCCCCCCTTCCTATTACTCACCACCCTTGCTCAGTACTGGGATAGGGTCATCCAGCACCCAGGGCAAGGATCCAGAATTGTGCCCCTTCCCCCACTGTTAATGCATTCCGTAGATTGCTGTTCATCTCTTCTTTTCCTCCTTGCTTCTCTGCGCCCGGGTCAGATGCCCCTCCTGCCCACCCCTTGTACCAGCTCTACCCTCACTATTGCACCCCATTTCCCATCTTCCTCTCTGTCTTTTCTATTACCAGTGTAGTCCAAAACAGATAAATGATGGAATCACAACATATACAGAATCCTCCATCAGGGGAGAGGACAATACTTCACATGTGTAACAGAGCGAGGGAGGGGGAGACATTCTGCAGGAGGGAAAGTGATAGAGAGAGGAATGCTGGAGGTAAGAGCAGTGAAAGAGACATGAGAGATTTTCTGCATGGAGAGGAGAGATACTAGCAGAAAAAGGAGAGATACTCTGCTTGGAGAGGAGAGATACTAGTAGAGAGAGGATTGATATTGTGCATGGAGAGGAGAGATATACTGCAGAGAAAGGAGAGATACTCTGCATGGAGAGGAGAGATACTAGTAGAGAGAGGATTGATATTGTGCATGGAGAGGAGAGATATTCTGCAGAGAAAGGAGAGATACTCTGCTTGGAGGGGAGAGATACTCTGCATGGAGAGGAGAGATACTCTGCAGAGAAAGGAGAGATACTCTGCTTGGAGGGGAGAGATACTCTGCATGGAGAGGAGAGATATTCTGCAGAGAAAGGAGAGATAGTAGCAGAGAAAGGAGAGATACTCTGCAGGGAATAATAAGGGGAATCACCAACTTTAGCCAGAGGTTCCTGCAGAGCGTCTCCTTGTCCTTCTGTTCCTCTTTGCAGCGTTGTATCTGTACAAATCACTTTCACTTTCTCTTCCTGCAGAAACCAGTGTGCACCGACATTGGGGCCCCAGCAAATGTTTTTCCAGTGAGGCGTTCACCGCCATCCTCTTCATTATATGGCTGTCAGGTTATTGTTAACACCCTTTCCTGCCCAGAGGCCCAAGAAGGCTTTTATATGGCACACCATTTTAATAAATGCCATGCCCAAAATGTATATTATAAATTGACGTAATTGCCAGAATGTGAAGAAAATGCATTTTTGGTAATTTTACACGCATCAGTTTTAGATGACTGTCACGGTTCCCTCTCCCCTGCTCCCTCACTTCTTTCCCCTCCGGATCCCTGCACCCCCTTTCCCCATTACATGCCCCTGCACTCGCACGTAGCCCACATAAAATGGTGTGCTGGGCGCCATGGAGCCGCCTCCTGCTGGGAGTCCCCACAACTCTCCTTGGCCGAGGAGTCTGCCGCCCCACTGTGCCTGCATGTGGATTCCCCATATGCAGGCCACCTGGATGTTGCTGCGATGTTTCCATGCTCTGCATCTGCTGGAGACAAAGGCTACGCTCCCTGTGCATGGCCAGAGTGAGGGGGTGGTGCTTGTTGCCATGGCAACATGATGCCAGGGCGGCCTTTGCCCGGCAACCTGGGAGCGTCCTACTCCGGAGATAAGAGACCGGAGCAGGTGTATCTTCCTCTGTGTAATGGACCCCAGACACCCATGACTGGGTATCTCCGTCAAGAAGCTGCTTCTCAGGCTCTGGAACATGAGACCAGTGAATCTGGGTATTGTTACCCCAAGATCCAGAGGACAGCTGATTCGAAGTAAGCCAGAAGGTAGACTACTTTATTTGAACACAGATACAAGATATATACACTCAAGGGACAATCCCCCCTCCCTGCATGACGACACAGGGTGGGGCAATCTACATTTAGTAACAAGAGACACACCAACAGACAGTCACATCAGGAGGGAGGGGTGCTGGAGACACCCCCCACCAAGCCAATTGTGAGGGATCGCCGAGCGGCACCACTAGCACTCCACTGGTCAGGCGTGCCCAGAGCGCGGAGTCTAAGCCCCAGGGTACTTGTTCACCAGAGCCCCTGATGGTGGGGATGGACTTGGAGTACCCCGGGACCAGGTCGCCACTACTGAGCACACCTGTCAGTGGTAGGGGTGTTCGCCAGGGGCTCCAACCAGGGAGAGCCAGATGTGAGGAGGTCGGGTGACCCCGATGGGATGGATGGATGGCTGAGCAAGTGTGAAGTCAGACGGGCCGAGTTGGTAACGTAGAGGACGGTAGGGTACAAGGGAGCGGACAGAGAATCGTTGGGTCACACGCCAGGTCAGCAACAGCAGGTCAGATCTAATGAGGGGCATTCAGAAGAGAGGTCAGGCAAAGCAAGGGTCTGGGCAGGAGAAATCAGCAGGTCAAGAGCAATCCGGGTCAAATAACTTACTAGGCACAGGTTCAGATTCACAGGATACAGGTAGGACCAGAAGGCACTGAATGACAGCTCAGGGACATTTAAATATCCCGCCCTGCGCTGCCATTGGTGCCCAGCGGGCGGCCGCGGCTTCTACTGCGCATGCGCGAACTCGAACGCCGCGGCCGGCCCGGACCTAGTGCCCGTGTCCCTGCACAGGGCGGTGCACTGCGCCTGCGCCGGGACCATCGCGGCGGGGATCGAGGGGATCCCCGACACCAATATACATATAAACACATACATCCCATAATAGTTTGCTCCCAAGTCAGACACACAATAGAACAATGGGATGCAACCACATAACATCAAACAATCAACAACCCCCCACCCCAATATTAGGACAGATCACCCTGTACCCCTATCAGGCACAGGGTGACCTACACATAAGAGGGATATGTGGAGCTGAGACAGGGATCTCCCCACCTCTCCAACGTAAACTGGATTCCATGGGCCCCCCACCCAAAGTGACTCCCGTCATCTCTGCTCACAACCAAGGGTGCTGTGAGAGGTCCTGTGCTGCAGCCAGACCCTACAGCCAAGCCAGACTTAAACCATTGCCTGCCCGAGCCTGCCTTCTGCTGTGTTCCCCCTTGACTTAACCCTTCCCTGCCCGAGCCTTCCTTTTGCTGTGTGCCCCGGACTTAACCCATTGTCTGCCCGAGCCTTCCTTCTGCTGTGTGTCCGGACTTAACCCATTGCCTGCCTGAGTCTGCCTTCTGATTTGTGCCCCCTGGACATAACCATTGCCTGCCCAAGCCTTCCTTCTGCTGTGTGCCTCCTGGACTTAACCATTGCCTGCCAGTCTGCCTTCTGCTGTGTGCCCCAACTTAACCCTTCTCTGCCCGAGCCTGCCTTCTGCTGTGTGCCCGGACTTAACCCATTGCCTGCCCAAGTCTGCCTTCTGCTGTGTGCCCCCTGGACTTAACCCTTCCCTGCCCAGGTCTGCCTTTTGCTGTGTGCCCCCTGGACTTAACCCTTCCCTGCCCAGGTCTGCCTTCTGCTGTGTGCCCCCTGGACTTAACCCTTCCCTGCCTGAGTCTGCCTTCTGCTGTGTGCCCCCTGGACTTAACCCTTCCCTGCCAGAGCCTGCCTTCTGCTGTGTGCCCCCTGGACTTAACCATTGCCTGCCCAAGTCTGCCTTCTGCTGTGTGCCTCCTGGACTTAACCATTGCCTGCCCGAGATTTCCTTCTGCTGTGTGCCCTGGACTTAACCCATTGCCTGCCTTCTGCTGTGTGCCCCCTGGACTTAACCATTGCCTGCCAGAGCCTGTCTTGTGTGCCCCCAAACTTGTAGTCTTTTGGGGCACATGACAGGTCCCAGAAGACTACAGAACCATTCATGAAGCACAGCGCTACTTGAAGTAAACCCCATACCTAGTGGTCTCTAGGAGTTTTTTAACTGTAAAAATGCTATAATGCTAAAAAATGTGGCAAAACATGGCAAAACAGCGTTTTTGGACTTTTTTTGAGCAAAAAATTTTTTTTTTCTAAAAAAGAAACGCTAAAAAACACAAACGCGGAAAAATGTGGAAAAATACACCTAAACACTAATGCGAAAATGCTAAGAGATATCTGCAGGAAGGAAAGTGATAGTCTTCAGACAGAGAGAGGAGTGTAGGAGGTGAGAGCAGTGAAAAAGACAGCATAGATAATCTGCATGGAGAGGAGAGATACTCTGCAGTGAGAGGAGAGATATTCTGCATGGAGAGGAGAGATAGTAGCAGAGAAAGGAGAGATACTCTGCAGGGAATAATAAGGGGAATCACCAACTTTAGCCAGAGTTTCTTGAAGACTGTCTCCTTGTCCTTCTGTTCCTCTTTGCAGCGTTGTATCTGTACAAATCACTTTCACTTTCTCTTCCTGCAGAAACCAGTGTGCACCGACATTGGGGCCCCAGCAAATGTTTTTCCACTGAGGCGTTCACCGCCATCCTCTTCCTTATATGGCTGTAAGGTTATTGTTAACACCCTTTCCTGCCCAGCGGCCCAAGAAGGCTTTTATATAGCACACCATTTTCATAAATGCCTCGCCCAAAATGTATATTTTAAGTTGACGTAATTGCCAGAATGTGAAGAAAATGCATTTTTTTAAATTTTACGTACAGCAGTTATAGATGACTGTCAAGGTTCCCCCTCCCCTGCTCCCTCACTTCCTTCCCCTCCGGATCCCGGCACCCCCCTTCCCCATTACATGCCCCTGCACTCGCACGTAGCCCACATAAAGTGGTGTGCTGGGCGCCATGGAGCTGCCTCCTGCTGGGAGTCCCCACAACTCTCCGCAGCCAAGCGCCAAGGAGTCTGCTGCCCCACTGTGCCTGAATGTAGATTCCCCACATGCAGGCCCCTTGTCTCGGCGGGCACAGCGTGGCCCCGATGTTCCCGTGCTCTGCACCCACCGAAGACAAAGGCCGCGCTCCCTGTGCTTGGCCAGAGTGAGGAGTGGGGCTTGTTGTCACGGTAACATGATGCCAGGGCGGCCATTGCCTGGCAACCTAGGAGCGTCCTGCTCCGGAGATAAAAGACCGGAGCAGGACCCGGGCAGGGGTATCTTGTTCTGCTCCCAACCCAGGGTGCTGTGCGAGGTCCTGTGCTGAGGCCAGACCCTACAGCCAAGCTTGACTTAACCCATTGTAATCAGTGTTTCTTGGCTGGAAAAAAACCCCAGAACTAGTGGTTTCTAGAAGAGTTTTTTTAACTGTAAAAACACTAATGCTGAAAAAACGTGGCAAAAACGTGGCAAACCAGTGTTTTTGGACTTTTTTTGACCAAATAATATTTTTTTTTGTAAAAAAAAAAAAAAGCTAAAAAACACAAACAAGAAAAAAAAAAACACGCCTAAACACTAATGCAAAAATGCTAAAAAATGCTGAAAAACTTGTGTTTTTAACAGGACTTTACACAGCTAATGCTACCAGCGTTATTAAACCCGCCCCCCCCCCCCCCCCAGTGTGCATGGAGCCTAAAAGAACTGCTAACACAGAGCAACATGAATGAAACAAACACATAATGTATTCATAATAAAAACATAAAAATTGCCTCTACTAAACAATGTATGGATAAATAAATAAATGAACACCCTACTACATACAGTACAGGGTCCCTACAAATGTGTATATACTGCAATGCCCTATGGGCTGACAATTATGTCCCTCCTACCCAGTGACTAAATCATATATAAGAAACCAATATATATACTCAACGTGTTCGAACGACAATTGTGCTAAAAATAGCAAATGTACAATGCCGTCAATCTATGTATACAGTGAATTTATTTGCAAAAAGCAATATGTATAATAAAGTCTCAATCATTGTGCAAACATATAAAGAAGTTCCAAAAAATATCCCCATCCGCATCCAATGTGAATACTAAGTGATACAATAGTTAATCTTCTTATCCATAGCAATTCCCTGTGTGAAGTGCTCCAATTAGTGCTCCCCCTCCAGAACCCCACTCACCAAAAATAATTGACCACCCTGGATGGTAGGTCAAATATTGCATTAGATGTTGCAGCGCTCTCCTGCAGAAATTTGGCTGTCTGTATGGTCTTGATATCTCTATACAATGGTGACGGACTACATATGTGGAAACACCTCTAGGCCAGTCGCTTGTGAAAAATCCTCCAGAACATCCAGAGTACTCCTCCACCACCGAGAAATCTGTGAAATTTGTTGAGTAGAAAAAGCCACTAAAGAAGCCACCATAGACTGCACAGAAGTCACCATAGGCATGAAAAGACACCCTAGGCCACAAACAAGCCACCATAGGCCGCACTGCCACTTCACAAGAAGATCCACCATAGGCCGCACTGCCACTTCACTAGAAGATCCACCATAGGCCGCACTGCCACTTCACAAGAAGATCCACCATAGGCCGCACTGCCACTTCACAAGAAGATCCACCATAGGCCGCACTGCCACTTCACAAGAAGATCCACCATAGGTCGCACTGCCACTTCACAAAAAGATCCACCATAGGCCGCACTGCCACTTCACAAGAAGATCCATCATAGGCCGCACTGCCACTTCACAAGAAGATCCACCATAGGCTGCACTTCTGCTCAGTTTCTCCGTCATAAGTCCCTCAGCAGGGTTGCAAGTCCAAACAGCGGGTCGTAAGTCCAAGGAAAGGAAATTGAATCAGGTCATAAGTCCGAGCCAAAAAAACAGTCGTAAGTGCGAAAATGCGTTAAACAGGTAGGCCATTATGCGAGGGATACTTGGTTTAATTCAGTCGTCAGAAATCCTTAAGTGAAGTTCACAAAGTATCCCGTGTCTTTGTTTTCCAAGTAAAAATTCAGTAGGGTTAAAAAATTTCACCACGTTCCATCCTACGTGTTACGTCATGGGTCACGTGACTTCCTCAGGGCTGAGATTGCCCTGAGGAAGTCACGTGACCCGTGATGTAACGCATAGGACGGAACGTGGTGACGTCATATCCGGTATGGACAGCAGCCGCCACCTTGGTACTCCCAATTCTATGCACCTTCCCCGCAGCTTTCTGCAGCTAGAATTTTGCTTTTTTCAGTCTGCAGACCTATTTTAAATGTGAGTAGCTATATGTGGATATTGTTTATATTAAAGTTGGTGACATATTACAATATGGAAGTATTCTCACTTGCATCTTCTATGTGAGGGACTGGAGGTGGTGGAGGTCTGTGGCCATTTCTGGAGCATGCCTATGCGTGTTTGTCAGTGCCATTAGAGATGACCGACCAATTTCTTGGAATCATCATTTGAGGTTCTCTATGCTTTGTGACTCCTTGCGGGTCGCAGTTTGAAGGTGAGCCACTCACTAGCCAACTCAGTGGATTGCTTCAAAAAGTCCTGGATTCTTTCTTGGATACACAGAATATAACTGGATATAACATTTATAGGTAAAGTTGATCCAGGGAATATCCGATTGCCTCTCGGGGGATCAGGAAGGAATTTTTTCCCCTGCAGGAGCACATTGGATCGTGCTTTGCTGGGTTTTTTGCCTTCCTCTGGATCAACTGTGGGTGTAGGAGTATAACTTTTTTTTTCTGTGGTTGAACTGGATGGACTTTTGTCTTTTTTCAGCCAGACTAACTATGTAACTAACCGGTGGAGGAGATTTTTGTTTTTCGCTGGACTGGATGTCTCACGGCGTACACTGAACATTGATTGATTTTTTTTCCTGTATTTCGGGACTGTTATATATATTGTGGGACTAAGTCACTTTAATTAATCAAATTTTTGGAACTGAAGCACATTTTATCAACACAATACACATCATCATTATTATTATATTAACTGTTGTCACCACCACATCATAATATTTTGTGCTGATGTTATTGCATTTATTCGCACCCATTCACATAACTGTCATATGCCTTTAAGTGTTCTTGTATTTTGTCTCTGCTCCTCCCTCTCCTTTGGTTTAGTTCAGGGGTGGGTAACTGTGGCCCTCCAGCTGTTGTAGAACTACAAGTCCCATGAGGCATTGCAAAACTGACAGTTACAAGCATGACTCCCAAAGTCAGAGGCATGATGGGACTTGTAGTTCAACAACAGCTGGAGGGCCACAGTTGCCCACCCCTGGTTTAGTTAATGCTGTATAGATAGCCCACCCCTTTTTCCCAGTAATGCATTTCAGCTTCTAGCCTCATGTCTTATGAAGTAGATCACATTATGATCTTTTGACCTATCTGATGTTGATTGTTGTAAGATTCTCTCAGTTTATGGAATAAACTTCACAAGATCTACAAGGTGTCACCTGATCGAGTCACTGCCTGTGATATTCAACTAAGATTGGAGTTATCGCTATCCCATCACAACTGTAAGTTACAGAGATCACACTTTCAATGCTTAGATTGGAGAGACAGAACACATGTCCTTTGTATATGTCATGTTTACACTTGGATGAGGGGCATATGTTTCATTATTTTCATTGTCATGGTTCATTGTTTATACACTAATGCCCCATACACACGATAAGTAAATCGTACGAAAAATGTTGTGGAACCACTGATCGAATGATTTTCTCTTCGTTGATGTTTTCACCTATAATGGTGTTGTGAAAGAACAAATCCAGTTGAACAACAGTGAAAAATGTTGTCGTTTTGCATATGAACGACTGATTTTCTATGCGGTGGTATGACGGTCATACGAAAAAAAAAAATCTATCCAGCACTATCATGCATGAGCGGAAACAGAAGATGACCCAGGTGTTTACGGCCAAGGAATCTTCGTAAACACAAACGAAAAATCCAAAATGTTAAAAGTAGATTGGCCGAATGAGATCATGAAACCAGAATTCTGCAGAGTATATTTTATGTATCATTATTTATGTATATAGGTCATGTAATAAACGATATTATACTCATTGCTGGTAATTGTGTATATCGCTCGTTCTGGCCGGAAGGGCGTGGCTACAAGGTCACATGCACACCGCATCGCTTCCACTTGTACGGAAGACGTCAACACAACGTATTGCCCAAACGATTTTTTTTAGAATGGTTAATGTGGGCCACGATTTCAACCAACGAACAAGCGCCTCTCAGTTGTCGGATGATCGATCGGTTGATTTTCTAATCGTGTATTCCCACCTTTTGTAGCACAGCACCCTGTCACTTTTCATTTGTTCTCACTATTTTGGAACATAGTTTGGTGTTTGCGGCCACTTTTTTTTTTTGGGTCATTGTAGTCCGGGAGGTAGCGCAGGAGGACCACTTTTACATTTGTATTGTAGTGCGTTTTCTGATCAGACAGCAGCTCTCCACCCCTCCTCCCCCTATCTAGAGATTCCTATCGGCTAAACAAAAACACCTGAAGCTGTAAAACTCGTTATACACTTCTAAAATGCCCAGATTATTATTATACAGGATGTATAGACAGGTGAAACTCGAAAAATTAGAATATCGTGCAAAATAATTTATTTCAGTAATGCAACTTAAAAGGTGAAACTAATATACAGTCAGGTCCATAAATATTGGGACATCGACACAATTTTAACATTTTTGGCTCTATACACCACCACAATGGATTTGAAATGAAACAAACAAGATGTGCTTTAACTGCAGACTGTCAGCTTTAATTTGAGGGTATTTACATCCAAATCAGGTGAACCGTGTAGGAATTACAACAGTTTGCATATGTGCCTCCCACTTGTTAAGGGACCAAAAGTAATGGGACAATTGGCTTCTCAGCTGTTCCATGGCCAGGTGTGTGTTATTCCCTCATTATCCCAATTACAATGAGCAGATAAAAGGTCCAGAGTTCATTTCAAGTGTGCTATTTGCATTTGGAATCTGTTTCTTTCAACTCTCAAGATGAGATCCAAAGAGCTGTCACTATCAGTGAAGCAAGCCATTATTAGGCTGAAAAAACAAAACAAACCCATCAGAGAGATAGCAAAAACATTAGGCGTGGCCAAAACAACTGTTTGGAACATTCTTAAAAAGAAGGAACGCACCGGTGAGCTCAGCAACACCAAAAGACCCGGAAGACCACGGAAAACAACTGTGGTGGATGACCGAAGAATTCTTTCCCTGCTGAAGAAAACACCCTTCACAACAGTTGGCCAGATCAAGAACACTCTCCAGGAGGTAGGTGTATGTGTGTCAAAGTCAACAATCAAGAGAAGACTTCACCAGAGTGAATACAGAAGGTTCACCACAAGATGTAAACCATTGGTGAGCCTCAAAAACAGGAAGGCCAGATTAGAGTTTGCCAAACGACATCTAAAAAAGCCTTCACAGTTCTGGAACAACATCCTATGGACAGATGAGACCAAGATCAACTTGTACCAGAGTGATGGGAAGAGAAGAGTATGGAGAAGGAAAGGAACTGCTCATGATCCTAAGCATACCACCTTATCAGTGAAGCATGGTGGTGGTAGTGTCATGGCGTGGGCATGTATGGCTGCCAATGGAACTGGTTCTCTTGTATTTATTGATGATGTGACTGCTGACAAAAGCAGCAGGATGAATTCTGAAGTGTTTCGGGAATATTATCTGCTCATATTCAGCCAAATGCTTCACAACTCATTGGACGCAGCTTCACAGTGCAGATGGACAATGACCCAAAGCATACTGCAAAAGCAACCAAAGAGTTTTTTAAGGGAAAGAAGTGGAATGTTATGCAATGGCCAAGTCAATCACCTGACCTGAATCCGATTGAGCATGCATTTCACTTGCTGAAGACAAAACTGAAGGGAAAATGCCCCAAGAACAAGCAGGAACTGAAGACAGTTGCAGTAGAGGCCTGGCAGAGCATCACCAGGGATGAAACCCAGCATCTAGTGATGTCTATGCGTTCCAGACTTCAGGCTGTAATTGACTGCAAAGGATTTGCAACCAAGTATTACAAAGTGAAAGTTTGATTTATGATTATTATTCTGTCCCATTACTTTTGGTCCCTTAACAAGTGGGAGGCACATATGCAAACTACCCTCAAATTAAAGCTGACAGTCTGCAGTTAAAGCACATCTTGTTTGTTTCATTTCAAATCCATTGTGGAGGTGTATAGAACCAAAAATGTTAGAATTGTGTCGATGTCCCAATATTTATGGACCTGACTGTATGAGATAGACTCATTACAAGCAAAGCAAGATAGTTCAAGCCGTGATTTGTCATAATTGTGATGATTATGGCTTACAGCTCATGAAAACCCCAAATCCACAATCTCAGAAAATTAGAATATTGTGAAAAGGTGCAATATTCTCGGCTCAAAAGTGTCCCACTCTAATCAGATAATTAAGCCATAACACCTGCAAAGGGTTCCTGAGCCTTTAAATGGTCTCTCAGTCTGGTTCAGCAGGAATCACAATCATGGGAAAGACTGCTGACCTGACAGTTGTGCAGAAAACCATCATTGACACCCTCCATAAGGAGGGAAAGCCTCAAAAGGTAATTGCAAAAGAAGTTGGATGTTCCCAAAGTGCTGTATCAAACCACATTAATAGAAAGTTATGTGGAAGGGAAACGTGTGGAAGAAAAAGGTGCACAAGCAGCAGGGATGACCGCAGCCTGGAGAGGATTGTCAGGAAAAGGCCATTCAAAAGTGTTGGGGACTTTCACAAGGAGTGGACTGAGGCTGGAGTCAGTGCATCAAGAGCCGCCACACACAGATCCGGGACATGGGCTTCAAATGTCGTATTCCTCTTGTCAAGCCGCTCCTGAACAGCGAACAATGTCAGAAGCGTCTTATCTGGGCTAAAGAAAAACAGACCTGGTCTGTTGCTCAGTGGTCCAAAGTCCTCTTTTCTGATGACAGCAACTTTTGCATCTCATTTGGAAACCAAGGACCCAGAGTATGGAGGAAGAATGGAGAGGCACACACTGCAAGATGCTTGAAGTCCAGTGTGAAGTTTCCACAGTCTGTGTTGATTTGGGGAGCCATGTCATCTGCTGGTGTTGGTCCACTGTGCTTCATTAAGTCCAGGGTCAATGCAGCCATCTACCAGGAGATTTTGGAGCACTTCATGCTTCCTTCCGCAGACGAGCTTTATGGGGATGCTGACTTCATTTTCCAGCAGGACTTGGCTCCTGCCCACACTGCCAAAAGCACCAAAACCTGGTTCAATGACCGTGGGATTACTGTGCTTGATTGGCCAGCAAACTCGCCTGACCTGAACCCCATAGAGAATATGTGGGGCATTGCCAAGAGAAAGATGAGAGACATGAGACCGAACAATGCAGAAGAGCTGAAGGCCGCTATTGAAGCATCCTGGTCTTCCATAATACCTCAGCAGTGCCCCAGGCTGATAGCATCCATGCCACGCCGCATTGAGGCAGTAATTGCTGCAAAAAGGGCCCAAACCAAGTACTGAGTACATATGCATGCTTATACTTTTCAGAGGTCCGATATTGTTCTATGTACATGTAAGCTGTGTACCGGGGTGGGCTCCCCAGGATACAGTGAAGTCACGAACGAGGAAAGCAATCCCAACACCAGCTTTTTCCACAACAGAATTTTACTTAGATGTGGCAAATAAACACAACCCCAAATGCTGGAATATACAATATATTTACATACACCCAGCCCAAAGACTGAGACCCTTGTGCTGCACAGTACGGCGCCTTCTGATGGATGAAGGTAGAAATTTTAGTAATTTACCTACTGGCGGGCACAACTAAGCTGCCACACCTTACCCGTTATTACCCTAAAAGAGCAGGAATCAGTGTATGGGTGTATGGTATGGGCTAGCCTGCGGTGCAGCACAACAGCTTATAATCTTGCACAAATGTACAGTATTCCCTCTCCCATAATTGGTCCTGTAGCACGTGCCTGAGTATTCCTTCTGTGCAAAACGCCAGTCTGGCTTGAGTTTGTAGGATTTTATCAGTTCTCCAATGTGAAATGTCTCTTTAAGTTGTGGAGTCCTTCCAATGATCAGCAATAACACTTGTGGCCTGACACAAACAGAGACCCTAACTAACTAACTATAGGCCTGGACTCAGTCTCTAGGCGCCAACACTGAAAGGAGGTGTGTGCACAATTCTTACTGACCCGGGTCTGTGTTTCAGCCACTGATGACTCTGAACAGAACAAAAGTCTCTCCACTACTCATGCGATGTTATCAGCAATGTATATTGCTTTGCTCCTCTATCCTCATCAGCTTCCTGGCAGCAAATCTTCCCCTCTTTAGACAGGATTAGCGTCTTGAACACAATCAGCTTCACTCAATGGGATTTCTGATTACGGAGGGCAGTCTTCACAGCTGGATGGCAACGGATTCTCCGATCACACAGCCCCCCCTTCTCTCTCTCAAGCATGGCTGCTCTCTCTCCTTTTTCCTGTTCACTCTCCAAGTGTAAAACCCCACCCCTTCATGAATAAAGAAATCTCTATGCAGTCTGAGGCTGTGTTAGAACAAAACAGCGACACCTTGTGGCTAAACTGCAGAATGTCAGCCAGAACATTTTTAATTTACTTCAGTCAGTGTTCAAACAATGAAAGCTGTTTCCCCATCTCACATACAATCCTTGTTTTATTGATTGCATGTAATATTCTCATTTTCTGAGATTGTGGATTTGGGGTTTTCATGAGCTGTAAGCCATAATCATCACAATGATGACAAATCATGGCTTGAACTATCTTGCTTTGCATTTAATGAGTCTATCTCATATATTAGTTTCACCTTTTAAGTTGCATTACTGAAATAAATGAACTTTTGCACGATATTCTAACTTTTCGAGTTTCACTGTACGGTTACAATAGATGGAATCATCGGGCCCTGTTCCTTAGAGCTTACAATCTAAAAGAATAAAAGCGCCTTGACATTGCTAGACTTAGGTGTGAGTGCAGCCTAAGGCCAGGTTCACCCCTATGCAGGTTGTGTTTGAGCCATTTCTGCATTGCGTTTTGCACCTGTGTTTTTGACGCGTTTTTCTTTTCTTGTTGCAAGGCAGATTTATAGAGCAAAACTCATCAAAAAACACACTACATGCTCTTCTGCAGCGTTTCCATTGAAGCCTATAGAAACAGAAATGCAACTTTTTGCGTTAAAAAGACCCTGACCCTTTCCAAAAAAACGCACCGGGTGAAAACACGGAGATGTGAACGTGTCCCATAGGAAATCATGTTAAATGGACTGTACAGCGTTTTCTGCAAAACGCTGTGGAAAACGCTTAGGTGTGAACCTGGGCAAAGTCCAAAATACACCAAAAACTACTGCTGTGCTTATTGTGGATGGATGGCGCTCAGGAAATCACAACACGTACAGAATCCTCCATCAGGAGAGAGGAAAAATATTAATACAGAGCGAGGGAGGGAGAGATATTCTGCAAGAGGGGAAGTGATAGTCTTCAGACAGAGAGAGGAGTGCTGGAGGTGAGAGAAGTAAAAGAGACAGGAGAGATACTCTGCATGGAGAGGAAAGAATTGCTCTGCATGGAGAGAAGAGATACTCTGTATGGAGAGGAATGTGACTCTGTAGGGAGATGAGATGCTCTGCATGACAAGGAGAGATACCCTGTATGGAGAGGAGAGATACTCTGCATGGAAAGTAGAAATACTCTGTATGGAGAGGAGAGATACTCTGTATGAAAAAGAGAGATACTCTGCGTGGAGAGGAGCGTTACTCTACACGGAAAGATACTCTGCATGGACAGGACAGATACCCTTCATGGACAGGAGAGATAATCTGCATGGAGAGGAGAGATACTCTGTATGGAAAATGGAGATACTCTGCATGGACAGGAGAGATGCTTTGTATGGAGATGAGATACTCTGCATGGAAAGGAGAAATACTAAGTATGGAGAGGAGAGATACTCTACATGAAAAAGAGATACTCTGCATAGAAAAGAAAGATACTCTGCATGGACAGGATAGATAATCTGTATGAAAAAAAGATACTCTGCATGGAAAGGAAAGATACTCTGTATGGAGAGGAAAGATACTCTGTATGGAGAGGAAAGATACTCTGTATGGAGAGGAAAGATACTCTGTATGGAGAGGAGAGATAATCTGAATGGAGAGGAGAGATATTCAGCAGGGAATGATAAGGGGAAGCCCCACCTTAGCCAGAGGTTCCTGCAGAGTGTCTCACTCTCCTTCTGTTCCTCATTCCAGTGCTGTGTCTGTACAAATCAGTTTCACTTTCTCTTTCCTGCACAATCAAGTTTGAACTGACCTTGGAGCCTCACCAAACATTTCCCAATGACTTCTCTCCTCCGCCCTCTAGTACTGTCAGGCTGTTATTTAACCCGTTCCTGACTAGTGACCATTGATGGCGTTTTGATAAATACTTCACTCAGAATTTATTTTATTGGATGGAAAAGTTACAGAAATGTCAGAAAAATAATCCATGGTGTGCCAGTCTTGGAGCTCCAAATTCAACAGCAGAAGAGCCAGGCAACGAGCAGATTCAGGAGGTTAGCAATGGCAGCCCTGTGCTGGTCTCAGGACAGGTTCACTTTCAGGTCATAATTAAAGTGACAGTAAACTCTGCTTTACAAATAATAAATTATTTTCAATGTGTATTTTTAGGTCACTTTCTCCTGCCTGGATTATGGACTATGGGATGTGTAGTGAGCATAGTGCACATGACCGCAACTAACGTGCATTACTCATTCCACACAACAGGAAGTGAGAGGAGAAAGGAGAGGTTCGGGAGCTCACAGAGGACATTACAAGGAGGCAGATAAACACAGTAATAGATTTAACAAAAATATTGATTACAGGGCCTTGAAGTAGAGGAGGTGTCTGCATTATTCTTGGAGAGTGAGGATATTGTTTGGTGTCACTCTAGGTCTGGGGTCCTCCAGAGCTCCTTTGGAATTTTGAGCTATTCAGAGGCAGAGATGATGCCAGGCCATATGGCATTTTCCTAGAGACTGATAGAGGGTATGCTCAGCCATGCCTTGTTATTCTGTAAGAAGGTTGCCCAGCTTGCTGGAAAATCTTTATGCTTTCCCACATGGAAGAAAAATATATTTTAAATATATTTTTAAAAAATTCTTCCCAAACATACTGACATATATTTGAAATGCTACGATTTTGGCCGTATTAAAAAAAAAAATTATATATATATATATATATATATATATATATATATATATATATATATATATATATACACACACACACTGTATGTTGAAATGCATTTTTATTACAAAATATGAAAAATATTTTTAAAAATACATTTTCAAATATACTGTATGTCTTTAAAAATACATTTAATCTACAGTTTTGGACTGCATTTACAAATATATGTAAAAATATATGTTAAAATGACTTTTTTATACATTAAAAAAAATCTGAAGAATATATTTAAAAAATATATATTTTAAAAAATATTTTTAATATAGTTTGTAATATATAAAAAACACATTTTAACATGCAGTATGTGTGTGTGTGTGTGTGTATATATATATATATATATATATATATATATATATATATATATATATATATAAATATATTTTGAAATATATTGAATATGGCCAAAATTGTAGTATTTCAAATATATGTCAATATATTTGTGAAGAATATTTTTCAAATATATTTAAAATATATTTTTCTTCCATGTGGGTTGGGTCTGTTAAGTTATCATTATAAATTCATAGTTAGGCACTTATAGGACTTATATTATTTTTATGGCAAGCTTGCAAATATCTGTTTTTTATGATTAATCAAAATTAATATTAAAATGCTTGGTTGGCCTTGAGCAAGTGATAGCATTGAATTCCTCAGTCTGATACTAACATTCCTATTAGGATAAGAATATTATCATTATTATTTTTATTTTTCCACATTCATATACTGAATTTTTTTTGGTTGAAGCTTCACTGAGTCACTCTAGTTAATAGAACATCTTTTGTCAAACGGTTAAGAAACCTATCACTCTTATAGCAGCAATAGATAGTTTTATTATTATTATTATACAGTATTTATAAAGCGCCAATGGTTCGCTCAGCGCTGTACATTACAAAGGGGGACAGAACATGTGACAGAATACCAATACAATGCAAAACATGAGGGGATCGAGGGCCCTGCTCTTTCAAGCTTACAATCTAGGAGGGAGGGGATGGTGGCACAGGAGGAGATAGCTGTGGGGGATGGAGTGGTAGGAAGAGTGGAGGAGGTCGGCAAGTTAGCAGGGGGTGGGGTAGGCTTCCCTGAAGAGGTGGGTTTTCAGGGTGCGCCTAAAGGAGAGGAGAGTAGGTGATAATCTGATGGGTTGGGGCACGGAGTTCCAGAGGATGGGTGACACCCTGGAGAAGTCCTGGAGGCGGGCATGGGAGGAGGAGACCAGGGAACTAGAGAGAAGTGTTGGTTATGTGTTATAGAAGACACTGGTAGTGGTGAGGCAGAACTATGACTTTACTTGTGTGGCTTAAGTTACAAACATACAGAGCACATTTCAGCAGACTGTATAACAGCAGACATATTACTTCCTGAAGAGATGATAGAGAAAAGAAGAAAGAATCAGCAAGTTTTACACATACACAACTAGTAACCTTTAGTGTATAGTGCCATCTACTGGTCAAGTGATATTACCACAGAATACTGTATATAGTACATTATAGTACATGCTGTTGCATTCCCAACAAGAAGGAGGTCTTGTGAGGAGCGGAGTGTGCGTGCTGGGCGGTACTTGGATATGAGGTCGGTGATGTAGTTCGGGGCAGTATGGTGGACAGCTTTGTACGTCAGTGTTAGGATTTTGAATTTGATCTGTTGCGCAATCGGAAGCCAGTGGAGGGATTGGCAGAGGGGGGTGGCAGAGATGGAGCGGCTGGAAAGGTGAATGAGTCTGGCAGCCGTATTCAGGATGGACTGAAGCAGGGATAGCCAGCGGCGAGGCAGGCCAGTGAGGAGGGAGTTGCAGTAGTCGAGTCATGATATGATGAGAGAGTGGATGAGCTGTTTAGTGGTTTCTGGAGTTAGGAACGTGCGGATTTTGGCGATGTTGCGGAAGTGGAGTCTGCATGAGTTTGTTAAAGATTGGACTTAGGGTTGGAAGGATAGGTTGGAGTCCAGAATGACACCAAGTACTCTGGCCTGCGGGGCGGGTTTGATGGTAGCGTTGTTCGATGTGATAGAGAAGTCAATGGGGGGTGGGGTCCGGGGTGGGGGGAAGACAAGAAACTCGGTTTTCGAGAGGTTCAGTTTAAGGAAGTGGAGTGACATCCAGTCTGATATGTCGCTCAGCAGGTGTGTGATTCGGGCGGAGACCGAGGGGGTGAGGTGGGGGGTTGAGAGATAGATTTGTGTGTCGTCGGCATAGAGGTGGTAGTTGAAGCTGTGAGAGTGTATGAGTTGGCCAAGGGAGGAGGTGTAGATGGAGAAGAGAAGGGGCCCGAGGACAGAGCCTTGAGGGACCCCAACAGAGAGGGGGAGTGAGAGGGAGGTGGTAGCATTATAGGTAACGCTGAAAGAGCGTTGTGACAGGTAGGATGAGAGCCAGGAGAGAGCAGAATCTCTGAGGCCGAGGGAGTGTAGTTTTGTGAGGAGGAGGGGGTGGTCGACTGTGTCGAAGGCCGCAGAGAGGTCAAGGAGTAGGAGCACTGAATAGTGGCCATTAGCTTTGGCAGTTAGCAGGTCGTTGGAGAGTTTGAGTAAGGAAGTTTCGGTGGAGTGTAGGGGACAGAAGCCAGACTGTAGGGGATCGAGGAGGTTGTTGTCGTTGAGGTAAGAGCATAGGAGGGTGTAGACTAGGCGCTCGAGGAGTTTAGATGTAAATGGGAGTAGGGAGATGGGTCTGAGGTTGTTTGGGTCATTGGGGTCCAGGGAGGGCTTTTTAAGTATGGGGGTGATGTGTGCATGTTTCAGAGGGGAGGGGAAAGTGCCGGAGGAGAGGGAGAGATTGAAGATGTGGGTGAGGGAGCGTAGGATGGAGGGGGAGGGGGGTCGTAGGAGTTGTGAGGGGATAGGTTCGAGGGGGCAGGTGGTGAGGCGGGCATCAGAGAGGATCTTGGAGACTTCCTCGATAGTAGTAAGGTCAAAGGTGAGGAGTGTTGGGGGAGCTTCAGTTTGAGGAATGTAGGGTGGGGTGGAAGAGGAGGTCAGAGCAGTGGTGGGGCCGTGGGAGAGGGGTGATGAGGAGGTAGCTGAGTGAGGGGGAAGGGGGTTGGAGGGAGTTTGAGCAGCGACGAAGTCCCTGCGGGTTATGTTGAGGAGGAGGGGGGATGAGGGGGTAGCTGTGTGAGAGGGGACGGGTTGAGAGGGCGTGTGAGTTGTGGCGATGTCCTTGCGAATTGTGTCAATCTTGTTTTTGAAGTGATTGGCAATCTCAAGGGCAGTGAGTGAGGTGCTGGGTGGAGGTGGGGGTGGCGAGAGTAGAGAGTTGAAGGTGGAGAAGAGTCGGCGAGGATTGGAGGAGAGGGCCTTGATGAGGGTCAGGAAGTAGGCTTGTTTGGCAGCATGGAGGGAGGAGGTGTAGGTGTGGAAGGCAGATTTGTAGCGGGTGAAGGCTTGTTGGGATTTGGTTTTGCGCCATAGTCGCTCCAGGGCACGACTGTGTCGTTTGAGGGTTTTGGTGTGATCAGTCTGCCAGGACTGGAGCGGTCGGTGTCTGATGTTGCGTGTGGTTAAAGGCGCTAGTGAGTCAAGGGCTGTTGAGAGCGCGTTGTTGTAGGCGGTCATAGCCAAGTCAGGGCAGGACAGGGGGAGGATGCGGTCGTGGAGTTGATCAGCTGCAGAGTGGAGGGAGGCAGGGTTAAGGTTGCGGAGGTTACGGCTGGTAGTAGTGTGACATTTGGAGGGGTAGGCGTTGGAGGACGAGGAGATAGAGAAGGTAATCAGGTTGTGGTCAGAGAGAGGGAAGGGGGTGTTAGTGAGGTTGTGGGGAACGCAGCGGTTGGAGAAGACAAGATCAAGGGTATTACCTTCAGAGTGGGTGGTGGATTGTATGCAATGTGCAAGTGCAAAGGAGGAGGTTAAGTGGAGGAGACGGGCTGTGTCCGGGTTGTCGAGGTTGACAGGGATGTTGAAATCCCCAAGAATGATGGTGGGTAGCTCAGAGGACAGGAAGAAGGGTAGCCAGGAGGAAAAGTCATCCAGGAAGCGGGGTATGGATCCAGGAGGCCGGTATATCACAGCAATCTTCATGGGGGGTTGGGGAGAATAGTCTGACGCAGTGGGCCTCGAAGGAGGAGAAGGATAGGGAGGGGGGGTTTGTGAGGACTCGGAAGGTGCTCTGCGGTGACAGGAGCAGACCAACCCCACCACCTTTACGACCGTTGGGCCTGAATGTAGAATGTAAAGCATATATCCAGAGAGTTTACATATTTGTGCTTAAATCATATCTAAATATATAATTATATCCATTAATTATTATTTTATTATTATATCATATTTAAAAACTGTATAATGATTAGGAATTTTTATAGATCGACCAAAGAGGAACCAAAGAAAGGCGGACAGAGTTTAGAAGGAGAGTTATTTCTGGCTGATCCTGGCTATGTGTGTGGGCCATGGATGAAGTGTGCAGTCAATAATTAATCAATTATTTAATTAATATGATTAGTCATAAGTCTCCCAATCCTTGATCAGAGGGGGGGAGACGAGTACAATGTTGTGAGCATTCAAGTCTCGAAAAAAAAGGCAATTGAGAACCAAGGAAAGGAAGAAACTAAGGCGATTGACCAGACGTGGATAAGAGGTCTGGGTTTGACTGAGCTGGGTCAAACGAGAAAATCATCTGATTATGCTGAGTGAAAATTATGCAATTTATTGATGAATTAGAGAAAGCAAGTTAGAGTACAAAGATGTTTATTTATATCCCGTTGATATTTATGGCAATACATGTACAATGAATATTTACAGGCCAATGTTCCAATAGACAAATCTAGATTTACTGTAAGCAAACAGTGTAAAAAGATAACTAATATCTTAAATCCGGTGCCCGCTGTGTCCAGAGTACTTCGATCACTGTACGGGACCTCTGTGTGAGGTCCTGATCATGTGATCACTGATTGACCATGAATAGTAGTAAGCAAGATGTCACTTGACATCATTGCTTACTACCTGTGAATGATCACAGAGGTCACATGGTACAAGGCTATTCACAACAGCCTTGTACCATGTGACAAGCTGTGACCAATCACAGCTCTCACAGCAATTCTCAAATGGGTGTAGAAACAATCAGTGTAAAAAAAAAAAAAAAAAATCTTCCTCACCCCCCCAAGTAGTAGTGTCACCATGGTGACACTGTGCTGCTAGGGTGACAGTATGTTAAAAAAAACAAATAATAATGTAAAAAAAAAATAAAAATGTAAAAAAAAGTTTTGAAAAATTATACTTTTTGGTTATAAACTAATTTTTTTTTTTTTTAATTAAAAATATAGATGAATACATTTTGGCCAAGATTTATGAAGAGAGATTATTTATTTGCAAAATTTTATAAGAAAAACACTTTTTTTCTCAAAATTTTGGGATTTTTTCATTTATATAGCAAAAAAAAAAAATCCCAGTGGTGAATAAATACTACCAAAATAAAGTTTTATCTGTCTCAAAAAAATGCTAAAAAATTCCTATGGGTACATTGTTGCATGACCGCGCAATTGTCATTCAAAGTGTGATAGCGCTGAAAGCTGAAAATTGGCCTGGACAGGAAGGGGGTGGAAGTGTCCGGACTGGAAGGGGTTAAGCGCCTAATCAACCAAAGCAAATATTTTTTTTTTCCAAGTGTTTATTATCCAGTAAAGTCAAACAAGATCATATTACTGACACCTAACTGCTCACTAAGAGGACTTCTTGAGGAAGATGGTTTCAGAGAATGTCGTTTAAGGTATCCTCATTAATTTACAGCAGTGGTCTCCAAACTGTGACCTGGGGCTAGATGTGGCCCTTTGCTTACTTTTATCCGGCCCTTGGGGCACTATTTCATGAATGCTGCTGCCAGATTCCTCCACCTTACTAACCGTTCCATATCTGCCATCCCTCTCTGCCAATCCCTCCACTTACTTCCCATTGCCCAATGAATAAAATGCAAAACATTAACAATAACATATAAAGCCATTTATAACTCTACCCCCAATTACATCACCAATCTTGTCCCCAAATATCACCCAAACCGTACTCCCCGCTTCTTGCACGACCTCCTGCTCTCTAGCTCCCTTGTTTCCTCCTCCCATGCTCATCTCCAGGACTTCTCCAGAACCTCCCCATTCCTCTGGAACTCTCTACCCCAATTTATCAGACTATCGCCTACTATGCTCACTTTTAGGCAATCTCTGAAAACCTCTCTCTTCAGGGAAGCCTATCCTGCCGTCAGCTAATATCAGAATCTTCACAGTTATTACCTTTTCTACCACCAGCCCTCCCTCTTAGATTGTAAGCTCCAAGGATCAGGCCATCCTAACCCTCTTGTATTGAACTGTATTGTTGTTGTATTGTCTCCCTTTATATTGTAAAGCGCTGAGCAAACTGTTGGTGCTATATAAATTCTGGATAATAATAATGTCCCGACGTCATAAAACAACCAAGAGACAGACTAAAGTGGGAATACACGATTAGAAAATCAACCGATCACTCATCTGAAGACCGAGAGGCGTTCGTTCGTTGGTCGAAATCGTGGCCCACATTAACCAATCTTAAAAAAATTGTTCGTCGGGCAATACGTAGTGTTGACGTCTTCCGTATAAGTGGAAGTGATGCGGTGTGCGTGTGACCTTGTATAAATCCTGTATAATAATCATTTTTTTTCCAAAAACACTTTATTAGTATAAGAATAGCACGAGAGCATACAGAGCATATACAGTTAGATAACTCAGCAGAACATAGACATTATATGTAGCCTCCCGTTTCGCAGACGGGACTAATTGTATACTGTAAAACATGACAATGGGAGGTAGAGCAGTACATCAAATATACATTACAAGCCCGTGGATACGCAGAGATAAGTGGATACATCTATGTGATAATATGTTGTCACGTCTGGGAAATCTGCACTTTATAATGCAGAGGTGATATGAAGTTTAAAATATGGAAGGCACTGGATGTTCTGAAAGTCATGGTTTAGTAGTCATAGCTTGAATGTATGATGTAGTTGAACCCAGTCATATCTGTGTAATAGTGAATGCTCTATCTGGAAGTTAAAGAGAGAATTATAAAATAGTATGACAGGTGTGAGAAAAGAGAGGTCGGAAAGAAGAGCAGTAAGAAAAAGATGTAAGAAAAGATGGTGGGGGGGAGACAGAGAGAAAAAAAAAAAAAGGGGGGGGGGGGGGAGGCTAGGGGTAAGGGGTTATGCGACAGTAGCACGTGTAGGTAATAAAAAGCTAAAATGGATCACATCCCTTAGTATTAGCTTAGCCAAAAAGGTAATAATAAAGTTTAGAGTATGTTACATGCCTAAACCGACAATGGGCTAACACAAGGGTCCGAAACCCCGTAAAGCATGTCATGAAATATCACTACATCCCATCCTTACGTGTTGATAAAAGAGTCTCCGGCCATCCGGGTATGCCCCACTACAGCATTGTATTAGGAACTTTAGTCCGGGGATATAGATTGATCATTTACTATTAGGTGATAGGTTGAAGTGGATTTGAAATGACTCCAGCATGACCATGTTTTCCTAAATCTCTCGGGATGTTCCTTAGCTATAGAAATCAGTTCCTCCATTTCCTCAGTTTTGTCGATCCTATTCTCGTACAGTGGGAACATCTGTTGAGCGCCAGTGTACTGGGATACATTGTTTTGCAGCATTTACCATGTGCAAGGCGAGAGATTTGCGGTATGTCCGAAATGGAAGTGCGGTATGGTGAAGCAAAAATTGTGCAGGAGAAAGGTCTAGGGCATATGTAGTGATTTGTGTGATTGTAGATTGAACTTTCCTCCAGAAGGGTTGTAGCAGTGGGCATTCCCACCAAATGTGCAGGAGTGTACCCGTCGCATGGTGGCATCTCCAACACAAATCAGAAATGTTGGAGTCGAAGCGGTGAAGCAGGGACGGAACCCTATACCATCTAGAGTATACTTTAAAGTTATTTTCTTGCGTGGATACACATATAGACCCTTTGTGAATGTGTTCATATATGTGGTTCCAGTCTTCAGGTGAAAGTTGGACTTGTAGATCAGTGCTCCAGGCCTTGCACGCTTTCCTAGTTGAGAGGTCACTAGTGTGTTCGAGACATGTACAGTTGCAAGAAAAAGTATGTGAACCCCTTGGGATTACGTGGAGTTTTGCATGAATTGGGCATAAAATGTGCTCTGAACGTCATCTAAGTCACAACAAGAGAAGAACACAGTCTGCTGAACATAATACTACACAAACATTAGATGTTGCCATGGTTTAATTGCACATAACATGGAAACATTCACAGTGCAGGGAGGAAAAAGTATGTGAGGCCCTAGCTTAATGACTTCTCCCAGAGCTAATTGGAGCCAGGAGTGAGCCAACCTTGACTCCAATCAGTGTGATGATATTGGATGTGTTGCTGACAGCTGTCCTGCCCTTAAAAAACACACACCTGTTTTGGGTTTACTGGTTTTAAGAAGCACTGTCTGATGTGAACCATGCCTCGCAGAAAAGAGCTCTCAGAAGACCTACCATCAAGAATTGTTGACTTGCATGAAGCTGGAAAGGGTTACAAAAGTATCTCCTTGAGCCTTGATGTTCCTGTGTCCACGGTAAGACAGACTGTCTACAAATGGAGAAAGTTTAGCACTGTTGCTACTCTCCCTAGGTGTGGTCGTCCTGTAAAAATGACTGCAAGAGCACAGCGCAGAATGCTGCATGAGGTAAAGAAGAATCCCAGAGTGTCAGCTAAAGACCTACAGAAATCTCTGGCACATGCTAACATTTTTGTTGACACATCTACAATAAGGAAAACATTAAACAAGAATGGAGTACATGGGAGGACACCACGGAGGAAGCCATTGCTGCCCAAAAAGAAGATTGCAGCTCGTTTGAAGTTTGCTAAAGAGCACCTGGATGTTCCACAGCACTACTGGCAGAATATACTGTGGACAGATGAAACCAAGATTGAGTTGTTTGGGAAGAACACACAACACTATGTGTGGAGAAAAAAAGGCCCAGCACACCAACATCAAAACCTCATCCCCACTGTGAAACATGGCGGAGGGAGCATCATGGTTTGGGGCTGCTTTGCTGCCTCAGGGCCTGGACGGATTGTTGTCATTGATGGGAAAATGAATTCCAGAGTTTATCAAGACATTTTGCAGGAAAACGTACGACCATCTGTCCACCAACTGAAGCTCCGCAGAGGATGGGTGATGCAACAGGACAATGACCCAAAGCATACAAGTCATTCAACAAAACAATGGCTGCAACAGCACAGAATACGCCTTCTGGAGTGGCCCAGTCAGAGTCCTGACCTCAACCCCATTGAAATGCTATGGCATGACCTTAAGAGAGCGATTCACACCAGACATCCCAAGAATATTGCTACACTGAAACAGTTTTGTGAAGAGGAGTCGTCCAAAATGACTCCAGATCGTTGTGCAGGTCTGATCTGCAACTACAGGAAACGTTTGGTTGAGGTTATTGCTGCCAAAGGAGGGTCAACCAGTTATTAAGTCCAAAGGTTCACATACTTTTTCCTCCCTGCACTGTGAATGTTTACATGTTATGTGTAATGAAACCATGGCAACATCTAATGTTTGTGTAGTATTATGTTCAGCAGACTGTGTTCTTCTATTGTTGTGACTTAGATGACATTCAGAGCACATTTTATGCCCAATTCATGCAAAACTCCACGGAATCCCAAGGGGTTCACATACTTTTTCTTGCAACTGTATAAAGCAGAGATATAACATGTCTCTGGGGAGAGCCCGTTGAGCAAAGTTTCTCAAAGGGAGTAAGGTGTCTAGTATATGCTTTTAGATGGTGAGCTGTGGATAAAGTGGTGGAGTTGTCTGTACATCCACGGCGTTAAGGTTAGGGTAGGCCATTTATTCATAAGGAGGTCTCTGGATAAAAGCAATCCGTCTTTGAAAAGGTGGTGCAGACTCACGCCTTCTGTGAGGCCAGATCCCGCAAGAAAGGCATGCGACATACCAGGGGGGATGTCTGGGTTCAATCTGACAGGAGTGAGTGGGCCAGGGGTGGAGAAGAACATTGTATGTTTGCTGATCTGATGGAAACAGGACAAAGTAGGGCCTATGAGGATATGTTCCGTAAGTTCAGGTGGAATGTGCGAGTTTAGCAGCCAAGGGGAGGTGGCGAGCGGGGTCCCCGAAAAAGCAGCCTCCGATTCCACCCAGGCTTTGCGAGCATGGTTCATGAACCAATCCACTATTCGTGCCATTTGACAAGCTTTGCAATATCTGGAGATGTCAGGTAGCCCTATACCTCCACACGTTTTGGGCATAGTTAGTTGGTCAAAACCAATTCTGGGGCGTTTATTACTTCATATAAACGAGGTACAGAGTGTTTTGTAGGACTTGAAGAAGGAGTTCGGCAATTTAATTGGAATGGTTTGTAGGAGGTATAAAAGTCTTGGAAGTACATTCATCTTCATGATAGCTGCTCTGCCAAACCAAGAGAAAGATGGCTTATCCCATGTTTGCAGATCTTTGGTAATGTTACGCAGAATGGGTAGAAAGTTTTTGGCATAAAGTTCTGCGTGATGGGTAGGCAATTGGATTCCTAAATAGGTAATAGCTTCTGACTGCCACATGAAGGGGAAGTTAGATTTCGCTTGACTAATCGCATCCTGGGATAGGGAAACATTGAGTGCTTGGGACTTATTGAAGTTTATTTTAAAATTGGCCAGATACTGAAACAGCTTGAAATCATGTAATAGGTTAGGTAGTGTAATGTGTGGATGCGTCAAGAAGAGTAGGATGTCATCAGCGAAGGCTGCTACTTTGTGCGTTTTGTCCTTTATAGAAATCCCTTTAATATTGTCATTCTGTTTAAAGCAATTCAAGAATGGTTCCAAGGTAAGAATAAATAGGAGGGGGGATAATGGGAAGCCCTGTCTGGTCCCATTACTTATGGAAAAAGCTTCTGAGAGAAGGCCATTGACTTTCACTTTAGTAGTCGGGGCCGTGTATAGCGACATGATAAAGTTCAGAAGACGAGGAGGTATCCCGAGGCCAACTAGAACTGCTTCCATGTAGTCCCATGCCAATCTGTCAAAGGCCTTTTCAGCGTCTAAAGAAAGGAAGAAACCAGGTTGTTTCTTCTGAGTTAACCAATGATGTATGTTGATCACCCTGATCGTGTTATCTCTAGCCTCTCTACCGGGGACGAACCCCACCTGGTCAGTTGAGATAATAGGATCTATGATATTCAGTAAGCGATTGGCCAATATATTGGCGAAGATCTTTAGATCGACGTTCAGTAGGGATATCGGGCGGTAGTTTGCTGGTAATGTCTGGTCTTTGTTTTCTTTAGGGATTAATGTGATATGGGCTTCGGAGAGAAAGCGCATGGGTTGTCCTGGAGTGTCTAGTAAGTTGAAAGCTCTTAGGAATGGGTGTGCTAGGATGTCAATGAACGATATGTAGTAGTAAGCCCATCAGGTCCTGAACTTTTGCCAGGTTTTAATTGTGTAATGGCCTGTTGCAATTCTTCCAGCGTCAAAACACCATCTAACTCTTTTGCTTGTGATTGGGAAATAGGTTCAGGGAGGTATTTAGCAAGAAAAGATTGGATAATGATCTTACGTGGTCTATCGTCCCCTGATGGTTTGGGCGGTGAAGGCAGGTTATAAAGGGAGGTATTAAATTGCTCAAATTCAGCTGCGATATCCGTGGAGGTGGTAAGTGAGTGCCTTGTTTAGAGTGAAGTTGAGAGATGGTACGCGACGCTTTTTTAGATTGTAAGGCCCGGGCTAAAAACTTGCCACACTTATTTCCATGCTCGTAAAAAGGTTTTTGCGTTAAGATGTAGTTCCGCTTAGTCTTCTTTTCCACTATATCTCGGAGTTGTTTGCGAGCTGGGTCAAGTTCGTTTGCAGAATCGACCGCCTTGGAGTGCTTATGCGAACACTCCAGAGTACGAACTTTATGGAGTAGGGATGTAAAAGACACTTGAGCCGTACATTTCCGAGAGGCAGACATGGAAAGCAAGAGTCCACGAATCACACATTTGTGTGCTTCCCATTGAGTGAAGGGAGATGTTTCCGGGGACGAATTCTCCTTAAAGTAATTGGTTAGGGATTCGCACATTTGAGTAATAACAGATGAATCAGTAAGGAGGAAGGAATCTAATCTCCATGTTTTAGATGTAGGAGGGGCATCAGGAAGTTGTAAAGTCATCGTAATCGGATGGTGGTCAGAAAGAATCATTGGTTCGATGGAGGCCGATTTCAAGGAGTGTAAGTCTTTTTGCGACAGAAAGAGGTAGTCAATTCTGGAATGACGTTTATGTGGTGCTGAGAAAAAGGTGTAATCTTTATCAGAGGGATGTAGGGTACGCCATGTATCATGGAGGAGAAGATCATTTAATTCAGTTTTAATCTGTTTAAGCGCTCGGTATGGTTGTGATGAGGCGCCTGTCGATGTATCTACTAAAGGATTCAGTGCTACATCACCTCCAAGTATCAAAAGACCCGATTGAAATGCAGCTAGAGTTTTGGAGATTTTACGAAAAAAACTCACTTGAGCCGTATTTGGACTATAGATGTTTGCCAAAGTGAGTGGTTTATTGTGTAGAGTGCCTTTAAGGAAAAGGAATTTTCCCTCCGGATCCTCGAGAGATTCGGTAATCATGAACGGGAGTGTTTTGGAGATCAAGGTGGATACTCCTTTTGCCTTTACCTCAGTGTTAACTGAATGATAAGCTGTGGGATAATTGGTGTTGGCAAACCTAGGGATGTGATCTGCACAAAAATGAGTTTCTTGGACGAAAAGCACATCTGCACGTAAACTCTTCATGTAGGTCAAGAGTTGTGAACGCTTTTCTGGTATATTTAGGCCTCTTGCGTTAAGAGATGCCATAGTAAGGGTATGGTGGGTTCGTACAGATGTGCGTCTAGTGGACATTTTATTTTTAAGAAAGGAGAAGCCAAAAAAAAAAAAAAAAAAAGGGGGGGGGGAGGGGGGTGCTTATGTGAAGGATAGAACTAGAAGAGCAAAGTGGAACTGAAAGAGTTGGAATAGAGAATGAAAAATAGTTAATAAAATCAGAAAATAGGAGAGGTGAGAAGCATTAGGCAGTCACGTTTAAAAACATACAAATGTATTGACGTGTAATCCCAAAGCTGCTCTAGGGGAACAATTTCCAGGGACTGGGTAGTCCAGCTACGCTTTCCTATAAAAGTAGTTATATAAGTTGAGAAGGTGCTTGACGAATGGGTGTATAAAATAACGCGGAATTGTGTCAGATCCAGAGGTGGTCTCTATGAAGTACCTCAGGACAGACCCAACAAAAACCCTCAAGGGCCCACCAGGTCTCGCTTGAGTGTGAAGCACTTGTAATGTAAAGTCCAATAAACGAAGGCTGTGACACAAGGAGGTAGGTGGATATTGGCTAATTGTGAAGGAGAGAAGTTCTTAAGGTAGCATGGGGATTTATTTATTTATTTATTTATCGAGTTTATATAGCGCCAAAGGGTTTGCTCAGCGCTGTACAATAGAGGGGGGACAATACATGAAACAGTACAGTAACATCAAACAGCACACAAGGGGTTAGAGGGCCCTACTCTTTCGAGCTTACAATCTAGGAGGGAGGGGGTAGAGGTACAGGAGGAAACGGCTGTGGGGGATGGAGTGGTAGGAGGAGGGAAGGGCAGCGGCTGTTAGGTGAGGGTGGGGTAGGCTTCCCTGAAGAGGTGGGTTTTCAGGGAGCGCCTGAAGGTGAGGAGGGAAGGTGACAGTCTGATGGATTGGGGTAGTGAGTTCCAGAGGATGGGGGAGGACCTGGAGAAGTCTTGCAGTCGTGCGTGGGAGGAGGAGACCAGGGAGCAAGATAGAAGGAGGTCC
Source organism: Staurois parvus (assembly GCF_062004578.1). Lineage (NCBI taxonomy): Eukaryota > Metazoa > Chordata > Amphibia > Anura > Ranidae > Staurois > Staurois parvus. Next base: position 175,060 of record NW_028318597.1, read on the forward strand.
TGTGAAGAGCGAAGGGTACGGGTAGGGTGATACTTGGGAATCAGGTTGGTGAGGTAGTTAGGGGCAGTGTTGTGAATGGCTTTATAGGTCAGAGTGAGCAGTTTGAATTTAATGCGTTGGGCAATGGGGAGCCAGTGGAGGGAGAGGCAGAGGGGGGTGGCAGAGGTGGAGCGGCTGGTGAGGTGGATGAGTCTGGCAGCTGAGTTCAGGATGGTCTGAAGCGGGGAGAGTTTGCACTGGGGTAGGCCGATGAGGAGGGAGTTGCAGTAGTCAAGGCGTGAGATAATCAGGGAGTGAACGAGTAGTTTAGTGGTGTCTGGGGTAAGGAAGGAGCGTATTTTGGCGATATTGCGGAGGTGGAGTCTGCATGTGTTTGTGAGAGATTTGACATGAGGTTGGAAGGAAAGGTTTGAGTCCAGAATGACGCCAAGGACCTTGGCTTGCTGGGCGGGATTGATGGTGGTGTTGTTGGTAGTGATGGAAAGGATGGGGGGGGGCACGGGAAGGGGGAAAGACGAGAAGCTCGGTTTTGGAGAGGTTGAGTTTGAGGAAATGGAGCGACATCCAGTCAGAGATGTCGTTTAGGAGGTGAGTGATGCGGGCGGAGAATGTGGGGGTGAGGTGAGGGGTGGATAGGTAGATTTGAGTATCATCAGCATAGAGGTGGTAGTTGAAGCCGTGGGAGTGTATGAGTTTGCCAAGGGAGGAGGTGTAGATGGAGAAGAGAAGGGGTCCAAGGACAGAGCCCTGGGGGACCCCAACAGAGAGGGGGAGGGAAGAGGAGGTGGCGCCGTTGTAGGAAACTCTGAAGGAGCGTTGGGATAGATAGGACGAGAACCAAGAGAGAGCGGTGTCTCTGATGCCAAGGGAGAGTAGTTTATTAAGGAGGAGGGGGTGGTCGACTGTGTCAAAAGCCGCAGAGAGGTCTAGGAGGAGGAGGACAGATAAATGGGGATACGGGGATAAATGTAGGTGGTAATAGATCAAAAGGTGTGATAGTTATAGCACAGTAATCAGTTGTGTGTGGGATGTAAGGTGTTCACTAGTGTGTATAAAGGGACTGTGTTGCCTTCACAGGCTAATTGAATTAAAAGTTACTTATATGGGACATGTAGTGTACCACTGCCATCTAGTGGCAAACATGAATGGCAGTTCTCCTCTGGAAATGTAAGCTCTCAGACAGGAAATGACTCTTGGTTTAGGAAGCTCGTCAGCCATTTTAGACTTCTATTAACTGTGGATGCAGTGTGCTTGCTTCTCTCCCAAGGGGCTTGAGACATCATCACCTGTAAGTGCCTTTCTTCTGTGTCATCTGTCATTTATGTTACACTAGTTATTCTATGTATACTGATATGCTGTTATTGTATTGTGTTTCAGTTTCACCTGTAAAATAAAGTTGGATTCTTTGGTAGACAACACAAGCAGTGGGCTTCTGTTTGCTGGAGATTCTGACAAGGGTTTAGCTGTCCGTTTAGAGCCACACATAGTCAGTGTTTTGAGAACGGAACAGTTGAAAGGTGAAGCGCAACAAGCCTGGAGATAGGAGTCACTGCACAGACAGAATGAGTCTAAGATCAGGAAGACAGTATAAGGCTGAAGATCAGTCACCCGGGACACATCAAGGCAGGGAGAGCATGCCAAGTGTCCAGCAAGATGATGCACGCTCACACTCGTCTAGATCAGCAAGGTCCAGTCAGATTTCATCAGCAAGTGCCCTTTTAGCCAGAGCTCGCGCAAAAGCAGAGGCAGCTCATGTTCAGCTAGAATTCGCTGAGAAAGAGGCCACCGTTATGAAGGAAATTGCTGAGAAAGAAGCTGCCGCTGCAGCAGCAGAGGCTGCCATTATAAAAGAAAAATCAGAACAAGAAGCAAAGTTGCATATTCTTCAGCGGCAGTGTGCAGCCGCCGCCGCAGCAGAGGCCACAGCTTATGCCGAAATGGAACGGTATGGAAGTGGGTCTATCCACGAAGGCTGTGCGTGAGAAACCCCTCTCCTCAGTAGAACACACAAGGGAGTATGTCCAAGAACATTCAAGCAGCAATGCAACAAAACAGTTCCCTAATCCAGAGTCAGCTGAATCTAAACCAAGATCAGCAGAATCCCTGAGTGTACAAAAACAAACCAATCCAGAATCAGCTGAATCTAAACCAAGACCAGCAGAACCCCTGAGCGTACGAAAACAAACCGATGAGGCCAGCAGTACCAGAGCGATTAAAAATGAATCCTTAGTACAGCAATCCAAGCACCAGAGTACACAAGATGTCACTAAATATCTTATCCGTAAACAAATGGTTAATTCGGGCTTTTCTCAAGTTTGATGACTGCCCTGAGAATTACTGGGCATGGAAGTCTTCTTTTTTGTATGCAGTCAAAGACTTAGGCTTATCAGCAGCCGAGATGCTGGACCTGATGATAAAATGGCTTGGGACTGAGTCAGCAGAACATGCAAGAAGGATGCGCAGGGTACATATATTTAACCCTCCAGCAGGACTTGATATGGCCTGGCAAAGGCTATAGGAAAGATATGGATCACCAGAGGCAATTGAAGGTGCTCTAATGAAAAGACTTGAGTCTTTTCCCAAGTTAAACAGCAAAGACAACTTGAAACTGCAAGAGCTGGGCGATATTCTTTGGGAAGTCCAGTGTGCCAAAGAAGAAGGCTATTTAAGAGGACTTGCACATTTAGATACCGCCAGTGGTACTAAGCCAATAGTGGAGAAACTACCTCACAACCTGCAAGAAAAATGGGTGAGTGTTGGAGCCAAATACAAAGAAGAATATGATGTCCCCTTCCCCCCTTTCTTTGTGTTTTCTAGATTTGTACAGCAGCAAGCAAGGATCCGGTGTGATCCCAGCTTTTCCTTCATCACCAGCAGTCAACTGCCAAAGGCAGAAAAGCCACTTAGATTCTACAATAGGACTTCAGTGATCGCCCACAAGACAACGGTTCCCTCTGAGGACCCAGGCTGTCCAAGCAGCTACAAGGTAAACACCTTTGAAGGTCCTGACAGACTTTGCCCACTTCATAAAAAGCCCCATCCTCTAAAGAAGTGCAAAGGGTTCAAAAGTAAACCCATCAAGGAAAGGATAGCCTTTCTTAGACAAAACGGCATCTGCTTCAAGTGTTGTGGATCCACTAAGCATCTAGCAAAAGACTGCAAAATACAAGCGGATTGCTCAGAATGTGGCAGTAACAGACACATCACAGCTTTACACCCTGATACATTGCATCAACCACTAGAGGTCGCTGAAGAGCAGAAAGATGAGGGCAGGGAGCAAAAGGATAATTCAGCTACCCCAGTAATGTCCAAATGCACTGAAATCTGTGGCGACAGTACAAGTCCACGCTCATGTGCCAAGATCTGCCTAGCAACAGTGTACCCCACAGGGAAAAAGGAGAAGGAAGTTAAGATGTATGTAGTTCTGGATAAACAGAGTAACAGGTCACTGGCAAGGTCAGGCTTTTTCGATGCCTTCAACATTACATCAAGTGCTATCCCATACACCCTAAAGACATGTGCAGGAATGATAGAAACTTCAGGAAGAAGAGCTACTGACTTTACTATTGAGTCTCTTGACAAGAGAGTCCATCTCTCACTTCCCATTTTGATAGAGTGTGATATGATACCGGATGATAAAACAGAGATCCCTTCACCAGAAGTAGCCCGTCATCATCCTCATCTCAATTCAATATCTCACCTTATTCCAGCTATCCAGACAGATGCCTCTATTCTTCTACTTCTTGGGAGAGACATTCTACAAGTACATAAGGTACGCCAACAAATTAATGGGCCCTTTAATGCCCCCTATGCCCAAAGACTTGACCTAGGGTGGGTCATAGTAGGAGAAGTTTGTCTAGGAGCAGTACATCGGCCTGACAGTGTCAATATGTCAAAGACATCTGTGCTACTGAATGGACGCACATCCCTTCTAAGTCCATGCCAAAACAGCTTTGTTGTGAAAGAAACCCTTAACATCCCAAAACCATACTGTGACTTTCCTTCTAGTTACAATAGAGACATTAGTAGTGGCATGGAGTCTGACATTTTAGGGAACTCAGTATTCCAGAGAACAAAAGATGACGACAAACAAGCAATGTCTATAGATGATCGAGCTTTTCTCCATATCATGGATAAAGAGACTTTCCAAGATGAAAACAACAATTGGGTAGCTCCCTTACCCTTTCGCACACCAGGAGACCTAGCAGTAAGCGACCGCGAAGGTGGTATGTTTTGGTGCCTCATGTCCCGCAAGATAGGGCGACTTTACCAGTCGATATCTATATATAGGAACTTGAAATTTGGTGCTGTAGCACTCATGATACTGCTCTACAACATACCAAAAATTGGGAGCGCTAGCTCCAAAAATGTGGATTTTTGCCTTTGCCTTAGCGTCATCATCGGTTGATCGGTAGTGGAATCCGAACGAATATGCCAGAGAGCCCAAACTTTGGCCAGTGTTACCTGCATATCCCAGCATTGTGCCCACCAAGTTTGGACCTCCCAGCACCTTTTAGAAACAAAAAGTTCACAGGGGAAGCTGGCCGGACTTTCCCATAGGCGTCCGTGTTAATCTTTGCGGTTGGACTTTTGCGGTTCTAGGCACTTCTGGCGGCCGTACCTCCGGGACCATTTGATCCAGGAACAAACAGATTACAGGACGAGATACCTCAGGGTGGTACTGACAGAACGACCTACCGGACGAAAATTGGAACCGTTTGACCGAACGGGGAAGGACACTTGTTTTTGGCAGTACTTTACGGTCAGGTGGTCGGTAGCAGAGAAAATCTGAGGTAGCCATTATGTTGTAAAGACTCTCAGAATTCTAATGAGCTCACCCCTCATGCTGTAACATGCTTGGTCCCGGAGCGACAACGGTTCAAATTGGCCAGAACCGATTCCCGGTTCGTTCCCGTTCGAGTACCGGGTCCACAACTGGTACACTTGTACCTCTAGATCATAGCCAGGTTCAGTGAAAAAAAACAGGTGTTTTGGTCCAAGGGGTCTGGCTGGACAGTACCGAGAACGAGACCCATTTTGATCCGATGCTCGGGAGGCCAGGAAAGGGGTTGAAACCCCCAAATTCTTTGCAGTTGCACTTTAGGGTCTCCCCAAGGCACCGTGAAAATTTGGGGCCCCTAGCACCTTCAGTCATTGAGCTATTAGCACCGTAAAGGGACAAGCACCGTTTATGCCACAATTTCCCATAGACTTCCATGTTAACCGGAGACCGTCAAATAGGCCGACTTTGGGGGCCCGGTTCTCCGGAAACCCGGGGGCCAGCGACCCCAAACTTGGACCACATGTAGCCGGAGACCGAACGGACATGCACCCCAAAGGTGCCCATGTTAAAATTCGGTATCGGTTCGGTCTGGTTCTGACGGCTGTTTCTCCGAGGACATTTGGTTTTGAAACACACCGATTGCAGGGTCAGATACCTTGGATAAGCAGCTACAAACCTTTACCCCCCAGCAAGCTCAGTCAATCCCCTCGTGAAGATCTGCCCCCTCCAGCAGCAAGCTCAGTCCCCCGTGAAGATCTGCCCCCCCTTAACACCACCCCCGCATCAGAAAGCTCAGTTCCCTGTGAAGATCTGCCCCCCTTGTCCATAGCACCCAGCAAGAGCAGTCCCCCTTGAAGATCTGACCACCTTGTCATTCCACCCCCCCAAGATCAGTCCCCCGTGAAGATCCGCCCCCCCTTGTCCATACCCCACAGCAAGATCAATCCGCTGTGTAGATCTGCCCCGCTTGTCATTCCCCCCCCCAAGATCAGTACCCTGTGAAGATCTGCCCCCCTTGTCCATACCACCCAGCAAGATCAGTCCCCTGTGAAGATCTGCCCCCTTGTCATTACCCACCGGAAAGATCAGTACCCCGTGAAGAGCTGCCCCCTTGTCATTACCCACCGGAAAGATCAGTCCCCCATGAAGATCTGCCCCCCTTGTCCATACCCCCCAGCAAGATCTGTCCCCCGTGAAGATCTGCCACCCTTGTCATTACCCCCCAGCAAGATCAGTCCCCTTCCGTGAAGATCTGCCCCCCTTGTCCATACACTTCAGCAAGATCAGTCCCCTTCCGTGAAGATCTGCCCCCCTTGTCCATACACTCCAGCAAGATCAGTCCCCTTCCGTGAAGATCTGCCCCCCTTGTCCATACACCCCAGCAAGATCAGTACCCCGTGAAGATCTGCCCCCCCTTGTCATTTCCCCCCAGCAAGATCTGTCCCCCGGGCAGATCTGCCCCACTTGTCCATACCACCCAGCAAGATCAAACCCCCGTGAAGATCTGCCCCCCTTGTCCATACCCCCCAGCAAGATCAGTCCCCCGTGAAGATCTGCCACCCTTGTCATTACCCCCCAGCAAGATCAGTCCCCTTCCGTGAAGATCTGCCCCCCTTGTCCATACACTCCAGCAAGATCAGTACCCCATGAAGATCTGCCCCCCTTGTCCATACACCCCAGCAAGATCAGTACCCCGTGAAGATCTGCCCCCCCTTGTCATCACCCCCCAGCAAGATCTGTCCCGCCGGGCAGATCTGCCCCCCTTGTCCATACCACCTAACAAGATCAGTCCCCCGGGCAGATCTGCCCCCCTTGTCCATACCACCCAGCAAGATCAAATCCCCATGAAGATCTGCCCCCCTTGTCCATACCACCCAGCAAGATCAAATCCCCATGAAGATCTGCCCCCCTTGTCCATACCACCCAGCAAGATCAGTCCCCCGTGAAGATCTGCCACCCTGGTCATTACCCCCCAGCAAGATCAGTCCCCTTCCGTGAAGATCTGCCCCCCTGGTCATTACCCCCCAGCAAGATCAGTCCCCTTCCGTGAAGATCTGCCCCCCTTGTCCATACACTCCAGCAAGATCAGTACCCCGTGAAGATCTGCCCCCCCTTGTCATTACCCCCCAGCAAGATCTGTCCCCCGGGCAGATCTGCCCCCCTTGTCCATACCACCTAGCAAGATCAGTCCCCCGGGCAGATCTGCCCCACTTGTCCATACCACCCAGCAAGATCAAACCCCCGTGAAGATCTGCCCCCCTTGTCCATACCCCCCAGCAAGATCAGTCCCCCATGAAGATCTGCCACCCTTGTCATTACCCCCCAGCTAGATCAGTCCCCTTCCGTGAAGATCTGCCCCCCTTGTCCATACACTCCAGCAAGATCAGTACCCCATGAAGATCTGCCACCCTTGTCCATACACCCCAGCAAGATCAGTACCCCGTGAAGATCGCCCCCCCCCCTTGTCATCACCCCCCAGCAAGATCTGTCCCCCCGGGCAGATCTGCCCCCCTTGTCCATACCACCTAGCAAGATCAGTCCCCCGGGCAGATCTGCCCCACTTGTCCATACCACCCAGCAAGATCAAACCCCCGTGAAGATCTGCCCCCCTTGTCCATACCCCCCAGCAAGATCAGTCCCCCATGAAGATCTGCCACCCTTGTCATTACCCCCCAGCAAGATCAGTCCCCTTCCGTGAAGATCTGCCCCCCTTGTCCATACACTCCAGCAAGATCAGTACCCCATGAAGATCTGCCACCCTTGTCCATACACCCCAGCAAGATCAGTACCCCGTGAAGATCGGCCCCCCCCTTGTCATCACCCCCCAGCAAGATCTGTCCCCCCGGGCAGATCTGCCCCCCTTGTCCATACCACCTAACAAGATCAGTCCCCCGGGCAGATCTGCCCCCCTTGTCCATACCACCCAGCAAGATCAAACCCCCGTGAAGATCTGCCCCCCTTGTCCATACCCCCCAGCAAGATCAGTCCCCCGTGAAGATCTGCCACCCTGGTCATTACCCCCCAGCAAGATCAGTCCCCTTCCGTGAAGATCTGCCCCCCTTGTCCATACACTCCAGCAAGATCAGTACCCCGTGAAGATCTGCCCCCCTTGTTCATACACCCCAGCAAGATCAGTACCCCGTGAAGATCTGCCCCCCTTGTCCATACACCCCAGCAAGATCAGTACCCCGTGAAGATCCGCCCCCCCTTGTCCATACCCCACAGCAAGATCAATCCACTGTGTAGATCTGCCCCGCTTGTCATTCCCCCCCCCAAGATCAGTCCCCTGTGAAGATCTGCCCCCTTGTCATTACCCACCGGAAAGATCAGTACCCCGTGAAGAGCTGACCCCTTGTCATTACCCACCGGAAAGATCAGTCCCCCGTGAAGATCTGCCCCCCCTTGTCATTACCACCTAGCAAGATCAGTCCCCCATGAAGATCTGCCCCCCTTGTCCATACCCCCCAGCAAGATCTGTCCCCCGTGAAGATCTGCCACCCTTGTCATTACCCCCCAGATAGATCAGTCCCCTTCCGTGAAGATCTGCCCCCCTTGTCCATACACTCCAGCAAGATCAGTCCCCTTCCGTGAAGATCTGCCCCCCTTGTCCATACACCCCAGCAAGATCAGTACCCCGTGAAGATCTGCCCCCCCTTGTCATTACCCCCCAGCAAGATCTGTCCCCCGGGCAGATCTGCCCCCCTTGTCCATACCACCTAGCAAGATCAGTCCCCCGGGCAGATCTGCCCCACTTGTCCATACCACCCAGCAAGATCAAACCCCCGTGAAGATCTGCCCCCCTTGTCCATACCCCCCAGCAAGATCAGTCCCCCGTGAAGATCTGCCACCCTTGTCATTACCCCCCAGCAAGATCAGTCCCCTTCCGTGAAGATCTGCCCCCCTTGTCCATACACTCCAGCAAGATCAGTACCCCATGAAGATCTGCCCCCCTTGTCCATACACCCCAGCAAGATCAGTACCCCGTGAAGATCTGCCCCCCCTTGTCATCACCCCCCAGCAAGATCTGTCCCCCCGGGCAGATCTGCCCCCCTTGTCCATACCACCTAACAAGATCAGTCCCCCGGGCAGATCTGCCCCCCTTGTCCATACCACCCAGCAAGATCAAACCCCCGTGAAGATCTGCCCCCCTTGTCCATACCACCCAGCAAGATCAGTCCCCCGTGAAGATCTGCCACCCTGGTCATTACCCCCCAGCAAGATCAGTCCCCTTCCGTGAAGATCTGCCCCCCTTGTCCATACACTCCAGCAAGATCAGTACCCCGTGAAGATCTGCCCCCCCTTGTCATTACCCCCCAGCAAGATCTGTCCCCCGGGCAGATCTGCCCCCCTTGTCCATACCACCTAGCAAGATCAGTCCCCCGGGCAGATCTGCCCCACTTGTCCATACCACCCAGCAAGATCAAACCCCCGTGAAGATCTGCCCCCCTTGTCCATACCCCCCAGCAAGATCAGTCCCCCATGAAGATCTGCCACCCTTGTCATTACCCCCCAGCTAGATCAGTCCCCTTCCGTGAAGATCTGCCCCGCTTGTCCATACACTCCAGCAAGATCAGTACCCCATGAAGATCTGCCACCCTTGTCCATACACCCCAGCAAGATCAGTACCCCGTGAAGATCGCCCCCCCCCCTTGTCATCACCCCCCAGCAAGATCTGTCCCCCCGGGCAGATCTGCCCCCCTTGTCCATACCACCTAACAAGATCAGTCCCCCGGGCAGATCTGCCCCCCTTGTCCATACCACCCAGCAAGATCAAACCCCCGTGAAGATCTGCCCCCCCTTGTCCATACCACCCAGCAAGATCAGTCCCCCGTGAAGATCTGCCACCCTGGTCATTACCCCCCAGCAAGATCAGTCCCCTTCCGTGAAGATCTGCCCCCCTTGTCCATACACTCCAGCAAGATCAGTACCCCGTGAAGATCTGCCCCCCTTGTTCATACAGCCCAGCAAGATCAGTACCCCGTGAAGATCTGCCCCCCTCGTCCATACACCCCAGCAAGATCAGTACCCCGTGAAGATCTGCCCCCTTGTCCATACACCCCAGCAAGATCAGTCCCCCATGCAGATCTGCCCCCCCCCTTGTCATTACCCCACAGCAAGATCAGTCCACTGTGTAGATCTGCCCCCCTTGTCATTCCCCTCCTAAGATCAGTACCCCGTGAAGATCTGCCCCCCTTGTCATCCCCCCCCCGTAGAAGCAAGCTCAGTCCCCCATGCAGATCTGCCCCCCTTGTCATTACCCCACAGCTAAATCAGTCTCCGCTGTGTAGATCTGCCCCCCTTGTCATTCCCCCCCTAAGATCAGTACCCCGTGAAGATCTGCCCCCCTTGTCATTACCCACCAGCAAGATCAGTCTCCCATGAAGATCTGACCCCATTGTCATTACTCCCCAGCAAGATCAGTACCCTTCCGTGAAGATCTGCCCCCCTTGTCATTACAACCCAGCAAGATCAGTCCCCCATGAAGATCTGCCCCCCTTGTCATTACCCAGCAGCAAGATCAGTCCCCCGTGAAGATCTGCCCCCCTTGTCATTACAAACCAGCAAGATCAGTCCCCCATGAAGATCTGTCCCCCTTGTCATTACCCCCCAGCAAAATCAGTCCCCCGTGTCATTACCCACCAGCAAGATCAGTCCCCCCGTGAAGATCGGCCCCCCTTGTCATTACACACCAGCAAGAACAGTCCCCCGTGAAGATCTGCCCCCTTTGTACATACCGCCCAGCAAGATCAGTGCACCGTGAAGATCTGCCCCCCTTGTCATTACAACCCAGCAAGATCAGTCCCCCGTGAAGATCTGCCCCCCCCTTGTCATTACCCCCCAGCAAAATCAGTCCCCCGTGAAGATCTGCCCCCCTTGTCATTACCCCCCAGCAAAATCAGTCCCCCGTGAAGAACTGCCCCCCTTGTCATTACCCACCAGCAAGATCAGTCCCCCGTGAAGATCTGCCCCCCTTAACACCACCCCCGCATCAGAAAGCTCAGTTCCCTGTGAAGATCTGCCCCCCTTGTCCATAGCACCCAGCAAGAGCAGTCCCCCTTGAAGATCTGACCACCTTGTCATTCCACCCCCCCAAGATCAGTCCCCCGTGAAGATCCACCCCCCTTGTCCATACCCCACAGCAAGATCAATCCGCTGTGTAGATCTGCCCCGCTTGTCATCCCCCCCCCCAAGATCAGTACCCTGTGAAGATCTGCCCCCCTTGTCCATACCACCCAGCAAGATCAGTCCCCTGTGAAGATCTGCCCCCTTGTCATTACCCACCGGAAAGATCAGTACCCCGTGAAGATCTGCCCCCTTGTCATTACCCACCGGAAAGATCAGTACCCCGTGAAGATCTGCCCCCTTGTCATTACCCACCGGAAAGATCAGTACCCCGTGAAGATCTGCCCCCTTGTCTTTACCCACCGGAAAGATCAGTCCCCCGTGAAGATCTGCCCCCCCCTTGTCATTATCACCTAGCAAGATCAGTCCCCCGTGAAGATCTGCCCCCCTTGTCCATACCCCCCAGCAAGATCAGTCCCCCGTGAAGAACTGCCCCCCTTGTCATTACCCACCAGCAAGATCAGTCCCCCGTGAAGATCTGCCCCCCTTAACACCACCCCCGCATCAGAAAGCTCAGTTCCCTGTGAAGATCTGCCCCCCTTGTCCATAGCACCCAGCAAGAGCAGTCCCCCTTGAAGATCTGACCACCTTGTCATTCCACCCCCCCAAGATCAGTCCCCCGTGAAGATCCACCCCCCTTGTCATTACCCACCAGCAAGATCAGTCCCCCCGTGAAGATCGGCCCCCTTTGTCATTACACACCAGCAAGAACAGTCCCCCGTGAAGATCTGCCCCCTTTGTACATACCGCCCAGCAAGATCAGTGCACCGTGAAGATCTGCCCCCCTTGTCATTACAACCCAGCAAGATCAGTCCCCCGTGAAGATCTGCCCCCCCTTGTCATTACCCCCCAGCAAAATCAGTCCCCCGTGAAGATCTGCCCCCCTTGTCATTACCCCCCAGCAAAATCAGTCCCCCGTGAAGAACTGCCCCCCTTGTCATTACCCACCAGCAAGATCAGTCCCCCGTGAAGATCTGCCCCCCTTAACACCACCCCCGCATCAGAAAGCTCAGTTCCCTGTGAAGATCTGCCCCCCTTGTCCATAGCACCCAGCAAGAGCAGTCCCCCTTGAAGATCTGACCACCTTGTCATTCCACCCCCCCAAGATCAGTCCCCCGTGAAGATCCACCCCCCTTGTCCATACCCCACAGCAAGATCAATCCGCTGTGTAGATCTGCCCCGCTTGTCATCCCCCCCCCCCAAGATCAGTACCCTGTGAAGATCTGCCCCCCTTGTCCATACCACCCAGCAAGATCAGTCCCCTGTGAAGATCTGCCCCCTTGTCATTACCCACCGGAAAGATCAGTACCCCGTGAAGATCTGCCCCCTTGTCATTACCCACCGGAAAGATCAGTACCCCGTGAAGATCTGCCCCCTTGTCATTACCCACCGGAAAGATCAGTACCCCGTGAAGATCTGCCCCCTTGTCTTTACCCACCAGCAAGATCAGTCCCCCCGTGAAGATCGGCCCCCCTTGTCATTACACACCAGCAAGAACAGTCCCCCGTGAAGATCTGCCCCCTTTGTACATACCGCCCAGCAAGATCAGTGCACCGTGAAGATCTGCCCCCCTTGTCATTACAACCCAGCAAGATCAGTCCCCCGTGAAGATCTGCCCCCCCTTGTCATTACCCCCCAGCAAAATCAATCCCCCGTGAAGATCTGCCCCTCTTGTCATTACCCCCCAGCAAAATCAGTCCCCCGTGAAGAACTGCCCCCCTTGTCATTACCCACAAGCAAGATCAGTCCCCCGTGAAGATCTGCCCCCCTTAACACCACCCCCGCATCAGAAAGCTCAGTTCCCTGTGAAGATCTGCCCCCCTTGTCCATAGCACCCAGCAAGAGCAGTCCCCCTTGAAGATCTGACCACCTTGTCATTCCACCCCCCCAAGATCAGTCCCCCGTGAAGATCCACCCCCCTTGTCCATACCCCACAGCAAGATCAATCCGCTGTGTAGATCTGCCCCGCTTGTCATCCCCCACCCCAAGATCAGTACCCTGTGAAGATCTGCCCCCCTTGTCCATACCACCCAGCAAGATCAGTCCCCTGTGAAGATCTGCCCCCTTGTCATTACCCACCGGAAAGATCAGTACCCCGTGAAGATCTGCCCCCTTGTCATTACCCACCGGAAAGATCAGTACCCCGTGAAGATCTGCCCCCTTGTCATTACCCACCGGAAAGATCAGTACCCCGTGAAGATCTGCCCCCTTGTCTTTACCCACCGGAAAGATCAGTCCCCCGTGAAGATCTGCCCCCCCCTTGTCATTATCACCTAGCAAGATCAGTCCCCCGTGAAGATCTGCCCCCCTTGTCCATACCCCCCAGCAAGATCAGTCCCCCGTGAAGATCTGCCACCCTTGTCATTACCCCCCAGCAAGATCAGTCCCCTTCCGTGAAGATCTGCCCCCCTTGTCCATACACCCCAGCAAGATCAGTACCCCGGGCAGATCTGCCCCCCTTGTCCATACCACCCAGCAAGATCAGTCCCCCGTGAAGGTCTGCCACCCTTGTCCATACCACCCAGCAAGATCAGTCCCCTTCCGTGAAGATCTGCCCCCCTTGTCCATACCCCCCAGCAAGATCAGTCCCCCGTGAAGATCTGCCACCCTTGTCATTACCCCCCAGCAAGATCAGTCCCCTTCCGTGAAGATCTGCCCCCCTTGTCCATACACCCCAGCAAGATCAGTACCCCGGGCAGATCTGCCCCCCTTGTCCATACCACCCAGCAAGATCAGTCCCCCGTGAAGATCTGCCACCCTTGTCCATACCACCCAGCAAGATCAGTCCCCTTCCGTGAAGATCTGCCCCCCTTGTCCATACACCCCAGCAAGATCAGTACCCCGTGAAGATCTGCCCCCCTTGTCCATACACCCCAGCAAGATCAGTCCCCCATGCAGATCTGCCCCCCTTGTCATTACCCCACAGCAAGATCAGTCCACTGTGTAGATCTGCCCCCCTTGTCATTCCCCTGCTGAGATCAGTACCCCGTGAAGATCTGCCCCCTTGTCATCCCCCCCCCCCAAGATCAGTCCATGAAGATCTGCCCCCTCTTGACACAACCCCCCCCCCCGTAGAAGCAAGATCAGTCCCCCATGCAGATCTGCCCCCCTTGTCATTACCCCACAGCAAGATCAGTCCACTGTGTAGATCTGCCCCCCTTGTCATTCCCCTGCTGAGATCAGTACCCCGTGAAGATCTGCCCCCTTGTCATCCCCCCCCCCAAGATCAGTCCATGAAGATCTGCCCCCTCTTGACACAACCCCCCCCCCCCGTAGAAGCAAGCTCAGTCCCCCATGCAGATCTGCCCCCCTTGTCATTACCCCACAGCTAGATCAGTCTCCGCTGTGTAGATCTGTCCCCCTTGTCATTCCCCCCCTAAGATCAGTACCCCGTGAAGATCTGCCCCCCTTGTCATTACCCACCAGCAAGATCAGTCTCCCATGAAGATCTGACCCCATTGTCATTACCCCCCAGCAAGATCAGTACCCTTCCATGAAGATCTGCCCCCCTTGTCATTACAACCCAGCAAGATCAGTCCCCCATGAAGATCTGCCCCCTTTGTCATTACCCACCAGCAAGATCAGTCCCCCATGAAGATCTGTTTCCCTTGTCATTACCCCCCAGCAAAATCAGTCCCCCGTGAAGATCTGCCCCCCCCCTTGTCATTACCCACCAGCAAGATCAGTCTCCCGTGAAGATCGGCCCCCCTTGTCATTACACACCAGCAAGAACAGTCCCCCGTGAAGATCTGCCCCCCTTGTCATTACAACCCAGCAAGATCAGTCCCCCGTGAAGATCTGCCCCCCTTGTCATTACCCCCCAGCAAGATCAGTCCCCCGTGAAGATCTGCCCCCCTTGTCATTACCCCCCAGCAAGATCAGTCCCCCGTGAAGATCTACCCCCCTTGTCAATACAACCCAGCAAGATCAGTCCCCCGTGAAGATCTGCCCCCCTTGTCATTACCCCCCAGCAAAATCAGTCCCCCGTGAAGATCTGCCCCCCTTGTCATTACCTACCAGCAAGATCAGTCTCCCGTGAAGATCTGACCCCCTTGTCATTACCCCCCAGCAAGATCAGTCCCCTTCCGTGAAGATCTGCCCCCCTTGCCATTACAACCCAGCAAGATCAGTCTCCCGTGAAGATCGGCCCCCCTTGTCATTACAACCCACCCAGCAAGATCAGTCCCCTGTGAAGATCTGCCCCCCTTGTCATTACCCACCAGCAAAATCAGTCCCCCGTGAAGATCTGCCCCCCTTGTCATTACAACCCAGCAAGATCAGTCCCCCGTGAAGATCTACCCCCCTTGTCATTACAACCCAGCAAGATCAGTCCCCTGTGAAGATCTGCCCCCCTTGTCATTACAACCCAGCAAGATCAGTCCCCTTCCGTGAAGATCTGCCCCCCTTGCCATTACAACCCAGCAAGATCAGTCCCCCGTGAAGATCGGCCCCCCTTGTCATTACAACCCAGCAAGATCAGTCCCCCGTGAAGATCGGCCCCCCTTATCATTACCCCCCAGCAAAATCAGTCCCCCGTGAAGATCGGCCCACCTTATCATTACCCCCCAGCAAAATCAGTCCCCCGTGAAGATCTGCCCCCCTTGTCATTACCCACCAGCAAGATCAGTCCCCCGTGAAGATCGGCCCCCCTTATCATTACCCCCCAGCTAAATCAGTCCCCCGTGAAGATCGGCCCCCCCTTATCATTACCCCCCAGCAAAATCAGTCCCCCGTGAAGATCTGCCCCCCTTGTCATTACCCACCAGCAAGATCAGTCCCCCGTGAAGATCGGCCCCCCTTGTCATTACACACCAGCAAGAACAGTCTCCCGTGAAGATCTGACCCCTTTGTCATTACCCCCCAGCAAGATCAGTCCCCTTCCGTGAAGATCTGCCCCCCTTGTCATTACAACCCAGCAAGATCAGTCCCCTGTGAAGATCTGCCCCCCTTGTCATTACCCCCCAGCAAAATCAGTCCCCCGTGAAGATCTGCCCCCTTTGTCATTACCCACCAGCAAGATCAGTCCCCCGTGAAGATCGGCCCCCCTTGTCATTACCCACCAGCAAGATCAGCCCCCCTTGTCATTACACACCAGCAAGAACAGTCCCCCGTGAAGATCTGCCCCCTTTGTACATACCGCCCAGCAAGATCAGTCCCCCATGAAGATCTGCCCCCCCTTGTCATTACCCCCCAGAAAAATCAGTGCGCCGTGAAGATCTTCCCCCCTTGTCATTACAACCCAGCAAGATCAGTCCCCCATGAAGATCTGCCCCCCTTGTCATTACCCCCCAGCAAAATCAGTCCCCCGTGAAGATCTTCCCCCCTTGTCATTACCCACCAGCAAGATCAGTCCCCCGTGAAAATCTGCCCCCTTGTCCATACACCCCAGCAAGATCAGTCCCCCGTGCAGATCTTCCCCCCCTTGACACAGCCCCCCCCCCCCCCCATAGCAGCAAGCTCAGTCCACCGTGAAGATCTGCCCCCCCTTGACGCAACCCCACCCCCCGTAGCAGCAAGCTTAAGTGCCCCGTGAAGATCTGCCCCACTGGACGCAAGCAACCCCCCCCCCCCCATGGCAGCAAGCTCAGTCCCCTATGCAGATCTGCCCCCCCCCCCCCCTTGACACAACCACACCCCCATAGCAGCAAGTTCAATCCACCGTGAAGATCTGCCCCCCCCTTGACGCAACCCCACCCCCCATAGCAGCAAGCTTAAGTGCCCCGTGAAGATCTGCCTCACTGGACGCAAGCAACCCCCCCCCCCCCGTAGCAGCAAGCTCAGTCCCCAGTGAAGATCTGCCCCCCTTGACACAACCCCCCCCATGGCAGCAAGCTCAGTCCCCCATGCAGATCTGCCCTCCTTGACAACCCCCCCCCCCCATAGCAGCAAGCTCAGTCCACCGTGAAGATCTGCCCCCCTTGACGCAACCCCACCCCCCGTAGCAGCAAGCTTAAGTGCCCCGTGAAGATCTGCCCCACTGGACGGCAAGCAACCCCCCTCCCCCGTAGCAGCAAGCTCCGTCCCCAGTGAAGATCTGCCCCCCCTTGACACAACCCCCCCCCCCCATGGCAGCAAGCTCAGTCCCCCATGCAGATCTGCCCCCCCTTGACACAACCCCCCCATAGCAGCAAGCTCAGTCCACCGTGAAGATCTGCCCCCCCCTTGACGCAACCCCACCCCCGTAGCAGCAAGCTTAAGTGCCCCGTGAAGATCTGCCCCACTGGACGCAAGCAACCCCCCTCCCTCGTAGCAGAAAGCTCAGTCCCCCGTGAAGATCTGCCCCCCTTGACACAACACCCACCCCCCCACCATAGCAGCAAGCTCAGTCCCCCGTGAAGATCTGCCCCCTCTTGACACAACACCCCCCCCCCCATAGCAGCAAGCTCAGTCCCCCGTGAAGATCTGCCCCCCCTTGACACAACACCCCCCCCCCCCCCATAGCAGCAAGCTCAGTCCCCCGTGAAGATCTGCCCCCCCTTGACACACCCCCATAGCAGCAAGCTCAGTCCCCGTGCAGATCTGCCCCCCTGGACGCAACCCCCTCCCACCCCCATAGCAGAAAGCTCAGTCCCTGTGAAAATGTGCCCCCCATTGACCCAAGCAACCCCCCACCCATAGCAGCAAGCTCAGTCCCCAGTGATAATTTGCCACCCTTGACGCAAATCCCCCCCCCCATGTGACTGGCCCCCCAAATGTAACTGCACCACCAACACGTTACTGATGTCACTGATCCCCCCACATGTGACTGTACTCGCCATGTCACACCCCCTGCAGCTTGGACACATCTTGCAGTTCTTGTGGGTTGAATCCAGCATACAAGGGGTTACAGTGTGACAGCGAGAATACACCTTGCGGGAGGATCCGTCAGCCCCAGTGATCCGAGGGATGGGATTCAGCGGTTCATATACCTTGCATCCGGCATAAAACGGGTTAACAGTGTGAGAGGATGAGATCGCCGATCGGCTGCTAATGCCTGAAACTGGCACATGCGCAGATACGTCAAGGGGGACAGATCCTCATAGGAGACTGATTTTCATGCTGTACACGTGCAGGCTTTGCGCGGCTGGTTTGAAATGTCTTCGGTCTCGGAGTAGCCGGCTGTGCGGAGGAAGCTGCTCTCTGGTAATGGCGCTGTGTGGGGGGCAGGGGCGGACTGACCATGTGGGAACTCGGGCACTGCCCGGGGGCCCCATGAGATGCCCCGGTAGCTTTTTTGCGTTTGGGCAAGGACACAGGGGCCCCATGATCCCCCTATTGCCCGGGGCCCCATGATCCCCCTATTGCCCGGGGGCCCCATGATCCCCCTATTGCCCGGGGGCCCCATGTTCCCCCTATTGCCCGGGGGCCCCATGATCCCCCTATTGCCCGGGGGCCCCATGACCCCCCTATTGCCCGGGGGCCCCATGATCCCCCTATTGCCCGGGGGCCCCATGATCCCCCTATTGCCCGGGGGCCCCATGATCCCCCCTATTGCCCGGGGGCCCTGTGAGTTGTCAGT
Organism: Staurois parvus; assembly: GCF_062004578.1. Taxonomy (NCBI): domain Eukaryota; kingdom Metazoa; phylum Chordata; class Amphibia; order Anura; family Ranidae; genus Staurois; species Staurois parvus. The sequence continues at coordinate 193,464 of NW_028318597.1, forward strand.
CCGCCCCTGGTGGGGGGTGATGATTGGGGTGCACAGGGTGGGCTGTCATTTGGGCTCCCTAGTTCACATGGGCTGTGTCTCATTCTCTCTGGGCTGCCATTGTTCTCTCTGACAATCCCAGTGTCATCCGGAAGCCTCTGATTCTCCTGATCACCAGGCTAAGGCTGGTAATGTAAGATGAACACAACTCCCAGCATGCTGTCCGGCACCCATGTCTGTAGTATGACAGCTGGGACCTGGAGTTCTGCTCCAGCCATGTGTCTGCCTTCCAATCTGATTGTACAATCTTCTTCAGACTGCCCATACATTGTAAAATCCACTTTATGACTAATAAGAGGAGCTGCCTAATATATCCAGTCCATGTGTATGTGATCTGGCTGACCCTTGTATTATGTGCTGGTTGTTAGATCTGAAGGAGATTGTACAATCAGATTGTGTGAGTGGGGAGCTTAAAGCAACAAACTCTTATTTCTTTCTCCTCTTCCCCTTTTTTTTTTTCCCCCCCCAGCCATCTGCAGTGATGAGCCATAGGCCTCATTCACACAGGCATTAAAGCCATGTCACTGCCAAGGATGTCTGGTGACTGCATCTCTAGATGATCTAATGTGTGTATCGGTATTGTGGCGTTTGTAGCTGTATTTTTAGATCCGTATTTCAGTGGGATTAAAAAAAAAAAAAATCCTTGAACCTAAATATAGATAAGATTTCCATTGTGATTAACACCCATCGTGGCCGGAATAAATGAACAGCTGGTGTTAGAGGACTTTATTCCAGCAGCATATTTGGAGCGTTTTTTACATGTGTGCAGAGGTGGACGGACCATTGGGGAACTCAGGCACTGCCCGAGGGCCCGGGGTCAGTAGGGGGCCCATGGGATGTCCCCGGTACCTTTCATAGGCGTTTTTGGGTGTGGTTTGAGTGTGGGCGAGGACACGGGCCCCATGATCCCCTATTGCCCGGGGGCCCCATGAGTTGTTAGTCCGCCCCTGCACGTGTGTATGAGGCCTTAAAGTGGAACTTCACCCTAAAAGAGTTCTACTTTATGCCCCCCCTTCTACTACTACCCTACCTACCCCTACTACTACCCTTCTACGTTATGCCCCCCCCCTCTCTACTACTACCCTACCTACCCCTTACTACTACCCTTCTACGTTATGCCCCCCCCTCTACTACTACCAAACCACCCCTACTACTACCCTTCTACGTTATGCCCCCCCCTTCTACTACTACCCTACCCACCCCTACTACTACCCTTCTACGTTATGCCCCCCCCTTCTACTACTACCCTACCCACCCCTACTACTATACCCTTCTACGTTATGGCCCCCCGCCCCCCTCCTTCTACTACTACCCTACCCACCCCACTACTACCTTCTACGTATTGCCCCCGCCCTTCTACTACTACCCTACCCACCCCTACTACTACCCTTCTACTTTATGCCCCCCCTTCTCCTACTACCCTACCTACCCCTACTACTACCCTTCTACGTATGCCCCCCCCTTCTACTACTACCCTACCTACCCCTACTACTACCCTTCTACGTTATGCCCCCCCCTTCTATACTCCTATCTACCACCTACTACTACCCTTCTACGTTATGCCCCCCCTTCTACTACTACCCTACTACTACCCTTCTACGTTATTGCCCCCCCCTTCTACTACTACCCTACCTACCCCTACTACTACCCTTCTACGGTTATGCCCCCCCCTTCTACTACTACCCTACCTATCCCTACTACTACCCTTCTACGTTATGCCCCCCCTTCTACTACTACCACCCTACCTACCCCTACTACTACCCTTCTACGTTATGGCCCCCCTTCTACTACTACCCTACCTACCCCTACTACTACCCTTCTACGTTATGCCCCCCCCCTTCTACTACTACCCTATCTACCCCTACTACTACCCTTCTACGTTATGCCCCCCTTCTACTACTACCCTTACTACTACCCTTCTACGTTATGCCCCCCCCTTCTACTACTACCCTACCTACCCCTACTACTACCCTTCTACGTTATGCCCCCCCCTTCTACTACTACCCTACCTACCCCTACTACTACCCTTCTACGTTATGCCCCCCCTTCTACTACCTACCACCCTACCTACCCCTACTACTACCCTTCTACGTTATGCCCCCCCTTCTACTAATACCCTACCTACCCCTACTACTACCCTTCTACGTTATGCCCCCCCCCTTCTGACTACTACCCTACCTACCCCTACTACTACCCTTCTACGTTAGGCCCCCCCTTCTACGTTATGCCCCCCCCTTCTACCGTTATGCCCCCCCCCTTCTACTACTACCCTACCTACCCCTACTACTACCCTTCTACGTTATGCCCCCCCCCTTCTACTACTACCCTTCTACGTTATGCCCCCCCTTCTACTACTACCACCCTACCTACCCCCACTACTACCCTTCTACGTTATGCCCCCCCCTTCTACTACTACCCTTCTACGTTATGCCCCCCCCTTCTACTACTACCCTACCTACCCCTACTACTACCCTTCTACGTTATGCCCCCCCTTCTACTACTTCCCTACCTACCCCTACTACTACCCTTTTACGTTATGCCCCCCCTTCTACCACTACCCTACCTACCCCTACTACTACCCTTCTACGGTTTGCCCCCCCTTCTACTACTACCACCCTACCTACCCCTACTACTACCCTTCTACGTTATGCCCCCCCTTCTACTAATACCCTACCTACCCCTACTACTACCCTTCTACGTTATGCCCCCCCCCTTCTACTACTACCCTACCTACCCCTACTACTACCCTTCTACGTTGATGCCCCCCCTTCTACGTTATGCCCCCCTTCTACTACTACCCTACCTACCCCTACACTACCCTGTCTACGTTATGCCCCCCCTTCTACTACTACCCTACCTACCCCTACTACTACCCTTCTACGTTATGGCCCCCCCTTCCACTACTACCCTACCTACCCCTACTACTACCCTTCTACGTTAGCCCCCCCCCTTCTACTCCTACCCAACCCTACTACTACCCTTCTACGTTATGCCCCCCCTTCTACTACTAACCTACCTACCCCTACTACTACCCTTCTACTTTATGCCCCCACCTTCTATTACTACCCTACCTACCCTTCTACTTTATCCCCCCCCCCTTCTACTACTACCCTACCTACATCTACTACTACTACTACTCTTCTACTTTATCCCCCCCTTCTACCTACTACCCTACCTACCCCTACTACTACCCTTCTACTTTAGGCCCCCCTTCTACCACTACCCTACCTACCCCTACTACTACCCTTCTACTTTATGCCCCCCCCCTTCTACCACTACCCTACCTACCCCTACTACTACCCTTCTACGTTATGCCCCCCCTTCTACCACTACCCTACCTACCCCTACTACTACCCTTCTACGTTATGCCCCCCCCCTTCTACTACTACCCTACCTACACCTACTACTACCCTTCTACGTTATGACCCCCCCCTTCTCCTACTACCCTACCTACACCTACTACTACCCTTCTACGTTATGACCCCCCCCCTTCTCCTACTACCCTACCTACCCCTACTACTACCCTTCTACGTTATGCCCCCCCCTTCTACTACTACCCTACCTACCCCTACTACTACCCTTCTACGTTATGCCCCCCCTTCTACTACTACCCTACCTACCCTTCTACGTTATGCCCCCCCTTCTACTACTACCCTATCTACCCCTACTACTACCCTTCTACGTTATGCCCCCCCTTCTACTACTACCCTTCTACGTTATGCCCCCCCCTTCTACTACTACCCTACCTACCCCTACTACTACCCTTCTACGTTATGCCCCCCCCTTCTACTACTACCCTACCTACCCCTACTACTACCCTTCTACGTTATGCCCCCCTTCTACTACTACCACCCTACCTACCCCTACTACTACCCTTCTACGTTATGCCCCCCTTCTACTACTACCACCCTACCTACCCCTACTACTACCCTTCTACGTTATGCCCCCACTTCTACTAATACCCTACCTACCCCTACTACTACCCTTCTACGTTATGCCCCCCCTTCTACTACTACCCTACCTACCCCTACTACTACCCTTCTACGTTATGCCCCCCCTTCTACGTTATGCCCCCCCCTTCTACTACTACCCTTCTACGTTATGCCCCCCTTCTACTACTACCACCCTACCTACCCCCACTACTACCCTTCTACGTTATGCCCCCCCCTTCTACTACTACCCTACCTACCCCCACTACTACCCTTCTACGTTATGCCCCCCCCTTCTACTACTACCCTTCTACGTTATGCCCCCCCTTCTACTACTACCCTACCTACCCCTACTACTACCCTTCTACGTTATGCCCCCCCTTCTACTAATACCCTACCTACCCCTACTACTACCCTTCTACGTTATGCCCCCCCTTCTACTAATACCCTACCTACCCCTACTACTACCCTTCTAAGTTATGCCCCCCCCTTCTACTACTACCCTACCTACCCCTACTACTACCCTTCTACGTTATGCCCCCCCTTCTACTACTACCCTTCTACGTTATGCCCCCCCTTCTACTACTACCACCCTACCTACCCCCACTACTACCCTTCTACGTTATGCCCCCCCCCTTCTACTACTACCCTACCTACCCCCACTACTACCCTTCTACGTTATGCCCCCCCCTTCTACTACTACCCTTCTACGTTATGCCCCCCCTTCTACTACTACCCTACCTACCCCTACTACTACCCTTCTACGTTATGCCTCCCCTTCTACTACTTCCCTACCTACCCCTACTACTACCCTTTTACGTTATGCCCCCCCCTTCTACTACTACCCTACCTACCCCTACTACTACCCTTCTACGTTATGCCCCCCCTTCTACTACTACCCTACCTACCCCTACTACTACCCTTCTACGTTATGCCCCCCCCTTCTACTACTACCCTACCTACCCCTACTACTACCCTTCTACGTTATGCCCCCCCCTTCTACTACTACCCTACCTACCCCTACTACTACCCTTCTACGTTATGCCCCCCCTTCTACTCCTACCCTACCTACCCCTACTACTACCCTTCTACGTTATGCCCCCCCCTTCTACTCCTACCCAACCCTACTACTACCCTTCTACGTTATGCCCCCCCCTTCTACTACTACCCTACTACTACCCTTCTACGTTATGCCCCCCCCTTCTACTACTACCCTACCTACCCCTACTACTACCCTTCTACGTTATGCCCCCCCCTTCTACTACTACCCTTCTACGTTATGCCCCCCCTTCTACTACTACCACCCTACCTACCCCCACTACTACCCTTCTACGTTATGCCCCCCCCTTCTACTACTACCCTTCTACGTTATGCCCCCCCCTTCTACTACTACCCTTCTACGTTATGCCCCCCCCTTCTACTACTACCCTTCTACGTTATGCCCCCCCCTTCTACTACTACCCTTCTACGTTATGCCCCCCCCCTTTCTACTACTACCCTTCTACGTTATGCCCCCCCCTTCTACTACTACCCTACCTACCCCTACTACTACCCTTCTACGTTATGCCCCCCCTTCTACTACTTCCCTACCTACCCCTACTAACTACCCTTTTACGTTATGCCCCCCCCTTCTACTACTACCCTACCTACCCCTACTACTACCCTTCTACGTTATGCCCCCCCTTCTACTACTACCCTACCTACCCCTACTACTACCCTTCTACGTTATGCCCCCCCTTCTACTACTACCCTACCTACCCCTACTACTACCCTTCTACGTTATGCCCCCCCCTTCTACTCCTACCCAACCCTACTACTACCCTTCTACGTTATGCCCCCCTTCTACTACTAACCTACCTACCCCTACTACTACCCTTCTACTTGTATGCCCCACCTTCTATTACTACCCTACCTACCCTTCTACTTTATCCCCCCCCCCTGTCTACTACTACCACTACCTACCTCTAACTACTACCCTTCTACGTTATGCCCCCCCCCCTTCTACTACTACCCTACCTACCCCATCTACTACCCTTCTACGTTATGCCCCCCTTCTACTTCTCCTACTACCCCTACTACTACCCTTTTACGTTATGCCCCCCCCTTCTACTACTACCTACCTACCCCCTACTACTACCCTTTACGTTATGCCCCCCCTTCTACTACTACCCTACCTACCCCTACTACTACCCTTCTACGTATGCCCCCCCCTTCTACTACTACCCTACCTACCCCTACTACTACCCTCTCTACGTTAGCCCCCCTTCTACTCCTACCCAACCCTACTACTACCCTTCACGTTATTCCCCCCCTTCTACTACTAACCTACCTACCCCTACTACTACCCTTCTGACTTATATGCCCCCACCTTCTATTACTACCCTACCTAGCCCTTCTACTTTATCCCCACCCCCCTTCTACTACTACCCTACCTACCTCACTACTACCCTTCTACGTTATGCCCCCCCCCTTCTACTACTACCTACCTACCCCTACTACTACCCTTCTACGTTATGCCCCCCCTTCTACTACTTCCCTACCTACCCCTACTACTACCCTTTTACGTTATGCCCCCCCCTTCTACTACTACCCCTACCTACCCCTACTACTACCCTTCTACGTTATGCCCCCCTTCTACTACTACCCTACTACCCCTACTACTACCTCTACGTATGCCCCCCCTTCTACTACTACCCTACCTACCCCTACTACTACCCTTCTAACGTTATGCACCCCCCTTCGTACTCCTACCCAAGCCCTACTACTACCCATTCTACTACTAACCTACCTACCCCTACTACTACCCTTCTACTTATGCCCACCTTCTTATTACTACCTATCCCTACCCTTCTACTTTATCCCCCCCCCCCTTCTACTACTACCCTACCTACCTCTACTACTACTACTCTTCTACTTTATCCCCCCCCTTCTACTACTACCCTACCTACCCCTACTACTACCACTTCTACTTTAGGCCCCCCCCTTCTACCACTACCCTACCTACCCCTACTACTACCCTTCTACTTTATGCCCCCCCCTTCTACCACTACCCTACCTACCCCTACTACTACCCTTCTACTTTATGCCCCCCCTTCTACCACTACCCTACCTACCCCTACTACTACCCTTCTACGTTATGCCCCCCCCTTCTACCACTACCCTACCTACCCCTACCCTTCTACGTTATGCCCCCCCCTTCTACTACTACCCTACCTACACCTACTACTACCCTTCTACGTTATGACCCCCCCTTCTACTACTACCCTACCTACCCCTACTACTACCCTTCTACGTTATGCCCCCCCTTCTAATACTACTATACCTACCCCTACTACTACCCTTCTACGTTATGCCCCCCCTTCTACTACTACCCTACCTACACCTACTACTACCCTTCTACGTTATGACCCCCCCTTCTACTACTACCCTACCTACCCCTACTACTACCCTTCTACGTTATGCCCCCCCTTCTAATACTACTATACCTACCCCTACTACTACCCTTCTACGTTATGCCCCCCCCCCTTCTACTACTACCCTACCTACCCCACCTACCCCTACTACTACCCTTCTACTACTACCCTACCTACCCCTACTACTACCCTTCTACATTATGCCCCCCCCTCTACTACTACCCTACCTAACCCTACTACTACCCTTCTACGTTATGCCCCCCCCCCTTCTACTACTACCCTACCTACCCCTACCCTTCTACTTTATCCCCCCCTTCTACTACTACCCTACCTACCTCTACTACTACTACTACCCCCCTTCTACTTTATCCCCCCCCCCTTCTACTACTACCCTACCTACCCCTACTACTACCCTTCTACTTTATGCCCCCCCCCTTCTACTACTACCCTTCTACTTTATGCCCCCCCTTCTATTTTTTGACACTTTGGCTACCTGGTTTTGACAGGTACCTGCTCCCACTTCTGGTTGAGTTACCACAGTGAATCCACCAGAAGTTCTAGATCTCCCCCCTCCTCCTTTTTGCGGCTTGTGCCCCCCCCTCCTCCTTTTTGCGGCTTGTGCCCCCCCTCCTCCTTTTTGCGGCTTGTGCCCCCCCTCCTCCTTTTTGCGGCTTGTGCCCCCCCTCCTCCTTTTTGCGGCTTGTGCCCTCCTTTTTGCGGCTTGTGCCCCCCCTCCTTTTTTTTTTTTTTTTTTTTTGGCTTGTGCCCCAACCTTCTGGGACAAATGACAGATCCCAGAAGGCTGCAGGACCATTCACAAAGTGCAGCGAGTGCTTCCTCAATGGGAAGCTGGCTGTGAAGTAGCATGGAATCACAGCTGGTTTCCCACAGTAAACCTGCCGGGGACCCAAAGTCCGGTGAACAAGCAGTACAGGTAAGTGTCCTTTTATTAAATGTCAGCAGCTACAGTATTTGTAGCTACTGGATTTTAAAGCGGTAGTAAATCACGCAAAAACAAAATACAATGGGCCCCTACAGGTCTAGGTCATCATGTACTAGTATGCACCGCACCGCATACATTATGACTTCTGTACACAGAACCCTCCAGCGCTGCGCTGTCACAGCTCACCGGCACAATTTTCATCCGGTTTTACTTCCAGGTTCATGAGCTCCTGCGGTATGAATGGCCGGAGCCGCTATGACGTCTCTCTTGTGCATGTGTGTGGAAGACCTCAGTTGCAGCACAGAGCTCTCTGAAGGTCTACCATGCTGTGCCGGCCCGTATGCCCCAGTGCCATCACCAGCTGCATGGGGTGTGAATATCTCCTAAACTGTGCACCTGTAGGAGATATTCACCCTACCTTATTATAGGCTTACCTGTAGGTACAACTTGCAAAGTGGACTTTACTTCCACATTCATTTCTTGACACAAAGATGAAGA